>NC_139962.1:19135157-19158687 GCF_963454915.1 Gymnoscopelus microlampas
ATTGCATTTGATCAATGTAGCAACCATGCATGTCAACCAATGCAGTGGTGTAAAGTAACTAAGTACATGTACTCAAGTACTGTTCTTAAGTTTTTGAGGTACTTTTACTTTACTGGAGTATTTCCAATTGTCTATACTTTTACATCTACTCCACTAAATCTCAGAGGCAAATATTGTACTTTTACTCCAGTATAATTATATGAAAACTTTAGTTACTAGTTACTTTGCAGATATAAATTATTACACTATAAAACATATATTAACCACTTTAGCCCTATTTTATACCAAGGCTATTTGAAAATAGCCGATCTACAAGCTCACAGCGCGTCGCATCGCGACGCGTTGTGAGCTAGTAGATCTGCTATTTTCAAACATTTTAGTACTTTTACTTTTTTTACTTTAAGTACATTTTGATTCCAATACTTTTGTACTTTTACTCAAGTAAATTTTGAATTTTACAACTTTTACTTGTAACAGAGTACTTCCACATTGCAGTATTGATACTTTTACTTAAGTAAAACATACGAGTACTCTTTCCACCACTGAACCAATGTTTTAAAGACGTTTTCTACTTCCGCAGCGAGGTCGCCAATACTTCATGCTGGATGGCTCTTTAGATTGCGCTCATTGGTCAGCGATCAGCCCTATAGGGCTGAAAACATTTATCGACCGCTTGTTCCTTGCATCACCCCCCCGTCAGCCAGGTTTTAATTAAGGCTGGTATTATATTCATCCAGTTCCAAACAGAGGCGGTCACACATACTATCTCAAAACCAGGTAGGAGTGAAATGGGTAGGTGACAGCAGTCACCTGTAACCTGTAACTTGAACTCCTGTTGCCTGGATACAGCTGCAGTACAAGTGTGAATTTTCCACCCATAGTACGTGTGTGAGCTATACTCTGGCGTGTGCGTTTACACCCTACCTTTTCTTTTAGTGGCAAGCACATAATCACATAATATAGTACATGCCATGTACACACTAACACACACATCCATCTCCTCCAACGAAGCCCACGATGATCCAGAGCAGCATTATCACAATCTACGGAAGCGAGATTATCCCCCAGGCTCACGACTTCATCCTTCTTTCATCCCCACAAGGAGGGGATGAAGAGGCGGGATGGGAGCAGGGGTGGAGGGGGGGGGGGAGTCGGTTGGGACTTATCACCCACATTAGATTTGTTTTAATCAAGGCAGATTTTGACCACCTTCCGGGACAGATGGACAACTGTTTTCAAGGGATCATCACGCTATCCAGGATCCAAGACACTTCCCTGGCATGAGATATCACATGAGACAACAAGTGTACAGTATACTGTTGCTCACATGTACTGTAGATGTGATCCCAGTTGCCTATACGCACATGGCTGCCATTATTGAAATGGATTGAGGTACATTATGATGCAGACAACATTATTTGTTTACAGGTTAAAAAGGGAAAAGTAAGTCTCTTCATATTGTCGTTGTCTATCCATGTCATATTTTTATGTTTTTTTTTCCTCTTTCTTTTTTTCATTAATTAATGTCCTATTTTATACTTTGACATACAGTAATGACTAGGGGTGTGCCGATATATCGTCCCGCGATATATCGCGATACGTTTTCGCGACGATATGTATCGTTTTGGGAAAAAAAAATATCGTTTTTGAAAAAAAAAAAACATTTTTCTTTTTTTTTTTTTTTTTTTACAATCATAATAATCAGGCATGCAAACGGCCCCGAAGTGAAAAGAGTGACAACATGTTTTTTTTTTCGGGTTAGGTGTCATACTATTTGGATTCAAAACGGCTATTGTAGCTGAAAAGCTACAAGTTTGCATGTCTGAATAATGCAAAAACAGAATTATTTGTTTGCATTTTCTTTTTTTCTCCTCCATATATTTTCATAATAAAAAAAGTGCGTATCGTATCGTATCGAAATCGTATCGAAGTTGTGAGCCAAATATCGTATCGTATCGTTTCGTGAAATTAGTGTATCGGCACACCCCTAGTAATGACGCATTGTGGAAAATGATGAAATGCTAGGTTGAAAGTGGTTAAGTCTGTCTGGGGGTTTTATAAATATTTAACCAGCTTGTGACTAAATAATAAACACATTGGAGCATTTTTTTCTTTTCTTTTTAATTTCCGGAAAAGTAGCGGTTTTAGACAAGTTTCGTCCCGACAGCGACAAAATGCTATTCCTAAAAGAGGGTAAAGAATTTTGTCACGTGTCAAAATTGAGTGGTATACTCCTTTATCAACTACCATAATCCATTGGGAACATTATGCAATGCCATCTACAGTACACACTATGATTCTTAATCAGATGCAGAATTACACCATAGGAGACATGCAAGTGCCCACAAGCGCTGTGCAGCAATCTATCACGCTGCAAGTTGTTTACACTGCAACTCTTCCAAAATCACCATAACAGATCTGGGTTTGCGGTGTGAGGTGATGTGCTGAGGTTGACTGTTAATTGGCTGTTAATTACAGATGCAGCTCAAGTCTGCTGACATGGTCTCTGGGCCTCTGAGACCTGCCTCACGAAACCGATGCACCGCAGAGAGACTGCTGCAGCCAATGTCTTACGCAACCCTCACTCAAGCATTTCCATAGGCAGCGATCAAAACCCCTATAATCTCAGGGACTTACCCTGGATCTCACCTTATTTCAAGAGGCCTTTGTATTATCATTCATCACATAAACTCAAAATCTCGGGCTGGATGTGTTATAGTGTGCGAAAAGCTTTAGCCATACCTGGCTTGCGTGGGCTATAGGAGATCACTCCTCCAGAATCTAAAATCTCCTCTTTCTCACACACTTAAGGTCACATTACCTTGCGCATCCATCTCTGCTATCATCTTCAATTCCCTTTCCTTCCACTCCTCTATCCTTTGCTTCACAATTCTAGCCGGGAGAGGTATTTTTTTTCCTTTTCCTTTTCTTTTTTTTTTGCAATGCATTTCCAGGACAATAGCTTCCACCCAATTAAAGTGGCGTTGGCCTTGCAATTCCTCAAGGTATTGCCATGTGACAGTTTAATTAACCAACCTCCTTATCTTAATTTACCAGAATCAAAAAGTAACAAACTGGGGTTATCGGAGAAAAACACTCCCAGTCACAGTCCACAGTCACAGACGTACGCCAACGCACACACGCTCTCCCTCTGTCTTTCTCCACAACGCTGGCAGCATCATGCATTATACAGAAAGCTTACAGCACACCGTCGAACACACAACTGAAATGATTCCTAGTTCCTCGTGACTCCGGACACCAAGCACTATTATCAAAATGGTTAAATCTACAAGCTCACAAATTTAAAATGTTAAAGTGGTTAAGGCCTATACCGCTTTAGTAGTCCTGCTAATTAAAGTCAATTAATAGCAACCATCCACGGCATTGTGTGTGTGTGTGTGCGTGTGCGTGTGCGCGCGTGCGTGCGTGTGTGCGTGCGTGTGTGTGTGTGTGCGCGCGTGCGTGATACACATGCCATGTGCTTATGTTGACAGCTTTTTCTTTGATTACTATTTGAACTGGGAGTGACTCATTTCCTGCAGGAAGCTGGGCCCCATGCGACTTAAGCCTCTCTCCCGCAGAGACAACCTGCTATCCTGTCACTCCTTCCCTCTCATCTCCATCCATCCATCCATCTATCCATCCGTCCACAGGTTTCTCCAGTCTCCTGTTCTCGATTACTCTTGTAGCCTTTGTCTCAATGTCTGCTTTTTTTTGTATCTCTCCCTGTTTTTTTACCTTTCAATCATTGCTCCACCCATTTCCTATTCCTACACTTCCCCTCCTATCTCCTATTCTCTATTCCTCTTCCTCTCCAGATTTCTCCCATATGGCCATTCTCCTCCGCTCATCAAGTCAAATTATCCCTCTCTTTCTTTCACCATTTTCTGCTATTCCTTCCATGTGGTAGAATCTGTTATCTATACCACTGCAGGCAGTAGATGAGTATACACTACTTGTTATGTAATGGAGGAGACACAATGATGTCTAAGACAGGCCAGTCCCATTTATCTTGTTGGGCCTTGATGCAGCGTAACATGAGGAAACAATGCCCCAGGGCGCCACAGATATTCATTGTCATCAGTCAGGGAAACGGCGCAGACAACTGTACTTCCTTTCTAACTTAGTGATTCATTTCAAACTCTGTTGAACTTTAGTTAATGCAAGTCACTTTGATCTTCTAAATAATTTTCGAGTAATTGTGCAATGTAATAACATTCAAATGTCCCCTGCTTATATACAACACAGCTAACATTAGCAATGATGCCGTATTCAGTACAGCATATTACGCAAATGTTCTTTTTAAAGTTGTGTCGTACTGCTGTTACATAATGGGGTTTGTTATTTTTCTCTACAGGGATTCATTAAGCAAGTGGTGGAATTGGAAGCCATATGCTAATGCCAAGATCAGAGGCGAATGCAAGTGGACAGATCAGAGAACTCTTGACTTCACTGCACATCCAAAGATGCTGCTACAAGCTCATCAGAGAGAATCAAACCTTTTAATTGTCTGAGCAGACTACAGTCTAAATAAAACCTTTTCATGAGCATACTGTAGGACTATTTTATGTGATTGTTCGACAACAGTTTGCAAGTGATATTTACAGTGGTAAGGACACAGCATTTGGTTGAATTGGACCCGCCTGGGGCTACACTCCCAGCTCTACTGCATTATATTAATGTACAACATGTAAATTACATTCTATAAAGATCCATAGATAGCATCATAGAACATTATTCCAGTCGCCAAATCTATAGACTGTGTTAATTGGACCCTTTCGGCCAATATTTACACTCTCAGAGTTACATTAACACTGAGGTGAGGACTGTGCAGTCATCCATCGTGCATTAGTTTTTCTGTTACTTATGCTATACTAATTTATACTATAAAGTAGAAAGATTTGCTCCTCGGAGCACAGGTCTCCGCCAGGTAGTAAAAGTCCATCTTAGCTAGGATGAAATAGCAAACATCGGCCTGCGGGTGGCACTATAACAGGCCAGTGTGAAAAGGGTCGCATTTCCTCCTCGACCTAGTGGGAATGTGCGTGCAAAGTTTCACTGCAGTCGGATGATGCGTTCATGATTAGAGGCATATTGTTCAAAAACGAACCACTCCTGCAAACTTTAGATGCCAATCTTAGCCAATAAGAATGGAATATGAAAAAAATCGGACAGATCTGTCTTGATCAGGCGACTATAGAGATAATGTGTACCAATTTGCGTGATGTTTGGACAAACTCTTTAGGAGTAATATAAAAAGAAATGTTTAGCTAAAATCTGCCTCCTGGTTGCGCTATTACAGGCCAATGTGAAACATTTGAGGCAGAGGTTCTCCAGGGAGTATGTGAGCCCAGTTTCACGCCGATCCAACGGTGCCGGAGATTAGTTGTACACAGACGGACGGACAGACAGACGGACAGGGGGCAAAACATAGAGGCCACGCCTTCTGCCTGGCGGAGACATTAATATAATTTACAGTATTTAGTCGACAGACTCCTGGACCGAAAATAGTAGATCTACAAGCTCAAGTGAGCTTGTAGATCAACTTGCAGAGTAAAGCATCTTTCAAGTTGTTGAG
Organism: Gymnoscopelus microlampas; assembly: GCF_963454915.1. Lineage (NCBI taxonomy): Eukaryota > Metazoa > Chordata > Actinopteri > Myctophiformes > Myctophidae > Gymnoscopelus > Gymnoscopelus microlampas. The sequence continues at coordinate 19,140,736 of NC_139962.1, forward strand.
TCTGTTTGTGGAGCATAGTAAACATCTGCTGGAGAAGCTCACTGTTATGAGAGAGGTGCATTCTTTGCAAAGTGATGAAAATAGACTCAACGTGCAATTAAGAGAAAAACTGAACAAAACAAAGAAACACTGAGTTTTTCAGGTGAGTGAGCCAGTGAGCAGATGACAGTCAATGAAAAATGATAAGGAGACTACAGAGTAGTGTTTAACACCGGGATTCCCGGGATGCGGGAATCCCGGGAATTCGGGGTTTTTTACCATCCCGGGAATTCACTTCGGTTCCCGGGCTTCCCGTTTTTTTTTTTTTCTTGTTAGAAATGAATACTAATTAGTAGAAAGCCCTATCTACAGCGTGGAGGAATTACTATTATAATTAGGCAAGTTACTTGCCGCGTTGCCGACCAGGGCAGGGTCCCATCGTCCCGTTGTGAACCAATATGGGACGCACTGAATGAATGTAACAGTAATGAACAAAATAAAACACAAGTGGCCGTGATGCCCCATGCCTGCCCTGCACAGTGCGCACGCCGATTTCACTGTTTCCTCTGCTGTCAATATGGTAGACACCAGTTGACTAGTTCAGATTCAACATCATCAAGTGAAACGCTGCATTATATGGTGCGTTCGGAAATTACGCACCGGAGCACACTCGCCTATTAGTTTGTATTGGCCAGTGCGCTCAGCGCTGTATTTTTTGATAGAGAGAGAGGACAGACCGGAGAGCTGAAGAGAGAGAGAGCAAGAGAGAGAGAGAGAGAGAGAGAGAGAGAGAGAGAGAGAGAGAGAGAGAGAGAGAGAGAGAGAGAGAGAGAGAGAGAGAGAGAGAGTATTAGACCGATGTGGTCCGATTTTTTTATCATCATTAATGTAGCCTACCCTACCTACACTTGCATTTTAGAACGTTCAAACTACCATTTTACTAGAACTACCCAGTAGAACAAGTGAACTGCACAACAGCTGTCTGTCTCATTGATTGTCAGTGCTGGCAGCGCATGCATGTGCACATCAAAATCACACTATAAAACCCCACATTTGATCAACAACAAAATATAGATTAATAGACAACATACAGCCAACATCCCAAAATGGAGTCTTATAATATCCAGCAAGTAGCCTAATATAAATTAATAACTGCAAACAAATGACAAGTTTAGCCCGGTTTAGGCTATCAAATCAATATCCTACAAAAGTAGAGAAAAGCTGTGACCTCACCGGCGCTCTGATGGACAATAAATACATATTCCTTTTGCAAATTCTCTTGTCAATAATGATACAAATGGAACGTTTATTTCAGCAGCTAGAGTTTGACATTGTTTGAGTGCGTTTTGAGCGCAGCTCCTCGTTAAGTTAATTGTCTTCACCCGCTGCGCAACAGGGCATCTCCGCCATGGCAGGGCACTATAGGCTTATATTTATATATTATATTTATATGATTTTAAAAAATCAAATTAAGTCATTATTAGTGCAAGTTCATAGGTGGACACAATAGGGACATTTGGGCACCTCGGTGTAAAATTGGCTATTTAAGTATCTACATATAAATGCATTTTAGTGGGCACTTTTTTTTTTTTTTTTACCCTTTAACGGGAATTCCCGGGAAGCCCGGGAAAAGGTCTGAAAATTCCCGGGAATAAAAATTAGCTATTTCCCGGAAAATGTTAAACCCTACTACAGAGGAGCACATCATTAAAGCGGAAAAATGTGATTCCTCCCGTCTTCAACGTCATTGACGCATCCCATAGACACAAAAAAACACACGCACACACACACACACACACACACACACACACACACACACACACACACACACACACACACACACACACACACACACACACACACACACACACTTACACTCACACGGAGGAACACACACAGACTCACACACATATCATGCACTGAGGCCCTGCTGTCCTTAGACAGAGGACAGATGGCAGCAGAGTGGCTCTGGTCCAGGAAGTGACGACGTGTCATTATAATCTCCTTCGTAGTGTCCTCCCTACCGCTGTGCTGGACAACATGTTTCACCCACAGAGAGCACATATTGGAACAGCTCTTCACCGTTCACACACACGCTTTCAGAGAGACAGTATGACTGCGATGTTCTATTGTTAGTGCTCGAGTCCAACCAATAATGTGATACTTATACCAATTTACTGCACCAATTTCTTTTTTAATTTTAAATTTTTATCCCACGATTTTGCAACCCCATTTTTTTCACCCAGTGCCAATTGTCTAAGCAATCATGGGCGCTACACTCCCTCTGCCAGCCTAGGGAGAGCCCAGAGCCGAGCTCATGCCTCCTTCAATGAATGAGAGCTAACAAGCCTTCTTATCACCCGACAGGGGGGAGTTTCCATGGTAGGACCTAGCGCGTGGAAGGAACACGTTATTCCAACCAGTTCCATTCCCCTCCATCAGTGAGGCGACAGCGCTACCGACTGCGACCGTGCCCCCTACTATACCAATTTCAATGCCACAGTAAATGATTGTGCAAAAATATATACTATATTTTGTGGACACAACAAACCCGAGGATGGTCCAAATATGGAGAAGCATGTTCTACAAAATATTCAGGTCAGAGCCGGGAGAACCCCTTAACCACTTAAACCCTATACTAGTTGTCCAGGGTCCCCCAGGGCTCTATACTTGGTCAACTCCTTTTTCCCTATATACCAAATTACTGTACACACAGGCACACACGCAATCACAAACATCTGTGGTCACCAAGCACAAAGCAGTGCAACAACACGGCTGTTTGTTGTTCCCAGTAAGAGCTCATTTGGTATCAAGCAGGAAGCAATATCTCATCGCTCAGGAGGCCGAGCCTCTCGCTGCTTCACACTATCTCAGCATCAAAAATCACAATAACTTCCTAATTGAGCTTGTAATCACACAGCCAACAAAGCTTTACAGTACGAGGTTACAGCCTGAAAAACATCGGCTGCATTGCCATGGGGCACAGACACACAATGGTAATTAATTTAATTTATATCGGGGGCGCCGCGCTTACAAGGTTGTTTTTCGTGCGATTACACGATGAACAAGTCAGAAACATGTCTGTCGTTCTGGGGATGACAAAGGAATTGGAATCGTCTCTTGCCCCGCTAGTTTGAGGCGGTGAACCGTATATGGCAGAACCGGTTTACTGGATTTCCTTACCAGCTGCCTCTCACCTGTAGGCTACGTGCTTTAGCTGACAAAGAAGGTTATGAGAATGTTTACAGGAAACAAGTATGTATGTATGTGTAGACTGTAAACAAGAAGATATGCAAACCAATCAAACTGCCTTTCCTCATTTCTCGAGTGCTGTTGAGCACAATGGAGCATCCCACCAAATAGATTAACCCATTAAGACCTGAAGCCGATTCTACAAATGTCTTCTAAATCCCAACAGTATTCTGAAAAACGTATGTGTCTATGTCAGTGGTGCTCAAACTTTTTCATGTCAGGGACCCCCAAAACTATATGAATTAGGCCGTGGACTCCCATCTCAAAACATTTTGTTCCAGGGACCCCCAGAAGCAAAGATTTGAGTAAAAAAATGTTCGCTTTAAAATAATATATATTCAAAGATTTGCACACATTTTCATGATTTTTCAAAAATAGCAGATCTACAAGCTTGTAGCAAGGCACTCGGTGCCGCGCTATGAGCTTGTAGATCTGCTATTTTTGAATAGCCAAGTTGTAAAATAATGCTTTTTAGCTCAAATAAAAAAATGACACAGATGCGTCCCAGGTCTTAATAGATTAATACTTATGTGAAGTCAGGGCTGTTTGCCGCCAAGCACTATGACAAAACACAGTGATTTTTCTCTGTGCCATTTTCTCACGAAAAAATAAACAAGTCCTAACTGGCTGTACGTGGAAAATAGCCACTTATATATAGGCCTAGAGGTATTTTCCCCGAGAGCCAAGTGGGTGTAAAACAGCAGGTGTCATTGTTCTCTGCTGACCGAAAGCAAAGCCCCTTAAATGGGATTTAGCAATTGAAAGAAATGAGTGTACAGCGCCTCGCTACGTCCTGGTGTCATTAAAACATAAAAAAGCAAGACCGGTCAATGGAAATGAATGGTAATAAAATTGAGACATTACTGTACTCTGTGTAAGGCCTGACAGAGGACGGAACGCTGACAATAGTACTGAGAGAGTGATTAACATTAAATAGCCGTGACTCAGAACTAATCCCGACTCTTGATGTGCGTGACACTATTTCAAATGACCGTTGAATATGGTTTCCACAGTTCTAAATGGCTTTGTATGTTGTTTCAATGTTTAATATGAGCAAGCGCACGCTCAGATTAATACTCTGTAATGTGCTCATTACAGAACAGTCTGAGAGGGAAGGCCCTAAGCATTTAGCACCAGTAGTCGTCTTACAATAGAGGGCACGGAGCACTCCATAACCCGTCATATCCCCCCCTCAATGGGACCCTTGCGTAGATTTTTTTGATCTGAAGTTTAATCATGCAACGATGGGGGGTGGCGACGGTACTTAGGCTGAAATAAGACATATTTTTACTCATTACTTCCATAAACATGCCATAATTATTCACTGCGCTGCCAGGGAGCAGGGAAAATGTCAACGATTTATAGCCCAAGTGGCCAAGAGTCAGAGATATTCATCAATCCTCCCCAACACTGCAGTGCCTTTGAGCAGGAGACAGGCTTGGCTTCGGTGGCTGACTGAGGATCAGAATGCGAGCTGCCATGCAGGCGGGCTGGGGAACATGCAGGGCCAGTATCACACACACACTCCACCCTGGGGGGAAGGACACACCAGTGGACATTAGCATCCATGAATCATAATCATGACAATGGAATTTAATAGAAAAAAACTTTAGCGTATTAAAGAAATAGACTAATCCCTCCAAATCTGCCATAATGAGACAGAAGAAATCCTAAGACTGTGATATTTTCCCTCCCTTTACCCCAAAAGATTTGAGGCTTTCTATGGGATTCCACTAGCTTAGCTGCAAATCTCCTCACTGCTGTGGGATCCCACCATATCCTCTAAGAATGGGGCGAATAACACATGATCTAGCACACGTGTGAGCACACATAAGTACACTCTGTGGTCGTGTGAGTGCGTGCGCGCGCATGCATGCACACACACGCGCGCGCGCACACGCACATGCACACGCACGCGCACACGCACACAACACACACCACACACCAATCTTATTGGACTTTGAGTGATATGTTCTGGGCAAGGCACAATTTTCTGGTGGTTCTCTTTTCCCCGAGCAGGAAAGTAGCTGGTGTTGATGTTGCCATGAATCAGCCTATCAGTCCAACCAGGGACAGCCAGGCCATGGAGAGCTGACGAGCTGAGGAGCAGGAAGAGATGAAAGGCTCACAGACAAATCCTCTCTGTCCAAACGCTCGCACAAACAGTCGGAGGAAACATGAGCATCTGGCTGCTGTTTTCAGATGTTGCTTGTTGTTCTATAATCTCCTCCCTGAGGGCCATGCAACAGTTTCTTCCTTGGATTCTTTAAGATGGACTGAAGTTATCACATGTCAAAAAAGAGTGACATGCAGAGTGACACGCACAAAGGCTATCGCTAACAGCTTCCATGAAAACAATCTTTCTCATACACAGATACACACACAGAGACACAAACACAGGAATCAGAAAGCGAGATTCCTGTAGAAAAGATATGTGATCATTTGCAAGGCCTTGTAGATGAACAGCAATGAATCATGTTTCATTGTGATGCCAGGCATAAAGGAGCTTTTCAACACAATGTGTCCTGCTCATGCAGCTATAGATGAGAGGGTTTACTGGAACGTGCACAGCCGTGCATGTGTCTTCACTGGAAGAATGGGTGTAAACACACTCTGACGGCCTCAATTAATCACGTTTAAACAGACAGATGTGATGGCATCACACAAAACCATGACTCCTCCATATGCTACCTGTTTAGAGCAATGTTTGTAAACGGACTAATTAAAATGCTTTCAGCTGAAGCTTCTTTCTCAGCAGATGTTTGTCCATTAACCCAAGGAACAATTGCTTCAGGGTGGTGTGTGATGTACGAAACTGGAATATTATATTCAGATTTGATAAAAAAAAAAAGTATTTTCTGAAACACTTCAGAGCATTTTTAGAACTGTTATATTTAGCTCTTTTTTTTCTTGCTGGGGTGAGTTATGGCAGAAAAACAACATTTGTCATTCTCCATTTGACTGCAAATCAATGATGCATTATTGTGCTACATTTATTGTTGTCAGCGCTGATGTATACATTTACTAAACACAAGCGGGAAAATGATAAACTTCTGCAGCAAAGATCAAAGCCTCCCAATCACATGGCCAGAGGATTATAGTAGGATAAGCTTATACAGGGATCTAATGCCCTTGAACGTATTTGTTCTTTGTTGCTATGGAGATTTCTACACTGACATTTGGAGAACATTTCAGCTGATGGTTATTGACAGAAGTGGTGGACTACTTGAAAATAATCAACACGTCGTTCATGCAGCCAGATTGTTTCTTGCGCCCACATGTGTGTGTGTGCATGTGTGTTGTTTACCAGTGTGTGCATACAGCCATACAGTGTGTGAGTAAGTGCGTGCGTGCGTGCGTGTGTTAGCTCATCTACCCCCAGGTTTTTCTCAGCCCTCAGAGCCACCAAGTATCGCTTCACCATGCTAATGTGATTACTGGCATGTAAAACTGGTGCCAGTCACATGGTAAACACCTTTCGGGCAAACAGACTGAGAATATTTCTATTGAGATAGAGAGACAGAGCAAAAGCGAGAGAGAGAGAGAGAGAGAGAGAGAGAGAGAGAGAGAGAGAGAGAGAGAGAGAGAGAGAGAGAGAGAGAGAGAGTCACTGTCATATGTAACATGTGTGTGCCTCAAAACCAGAAATGTGTCAAAACAGGCATTCCCTGCCACATTAAAAACACATGGAAAATGCAGTAGCTTCTTAACAAATTAGGGATGTGGCACGCATCTGCATGCTCTGCAGAAGACATGTCTTCCTTTATCTGTCCATGAAATATGAATGATGCTGAATGGAATGGCCTTTCCAGCCACCAGATAAAGGTTTATTGAAGGCCAGTGTGAGGGGGAAAGAGGTTGCCATGGCTACGAGTGGGAAAAGGGCATCTGATCTAACTTCTGACCAGTCAATTAATCTTTGGAATTGCATTTTTTTTTTCATTGTATTTTTTTTTTTATTGTTGAAGTTTCACTTAAGATCCAGAATTAATTGCTGTTGGAAAAGGGGGAGATAAGATTGTGGGGATTTGAGAGTCTGACTTTGGAACGAAAGAATAATGCTATTGCAGTCCTAACATGCAGACACTGCCGCAAGGAAAGATGGATACATATTTAAAATGGATTAAAGCATCAACACTTAGTCTTTGGTGAGAAGACCTGTTAACCACTTAAAATAAGGACTTCATTTTTTTCTAGGTTTGTAGAGTATCACCCTTGCAGACCTGTCAGAGTAGCAATGCATTTTTATTTGGTATATTCAGGTGAATTTTACTTTTTACTCGACCTTCAGCTTGACTCACACCCCATGACCGCCACCATGTTGATGTAGTCTTTAATGGTCCGAAATTAAACAACGTTGTATCATGATTCATGTTTAGCAATCGTGTAGGTGTCGTGACTTAATATAACAACATCAGCGATTACATTTTCTTAAAGACTAGAAGAATACATGATGTCAAAACAAACAACAGCATTAGACAAGATTTTACGTTATTTAATGAACATAACATCTTGCAAGCTCTCCTAAGCTACCTGCAATGTTCTTGTTTCAAAGAATTCTTGGTAATAATAGTATACTGTACATGCACAAATGCTGGAAACCTTTGATGATTATTTGCCATGGATCTTTTTGTTGTTTGATGTATTCAGTAACTAAGTAACTAACAGATACATGAATATATAAAGCTAACGGAAAACCACATTTACATACAAATGCACATATCTCTTTGCATACAGATACATAAAGGTACACCCACACCCACACACACACAGCACACACACACACACACACACACACACACACACACACACACACACACACACACACACACACACACACACAGCACACACACAGCACACAGCACACACACAGCACACACACAGCACACACACACACACACACACACACACACACACAGCACAGCACACACACAGCACACAGCACACACACAGCGCACACACACAGCGCACACACACACACACACACACACACACACACACACACACACACACACACACAGCGTAGCCAATCCAATCATTTGCCCTGGTCACAGTCAATAAATCATTAGACATGCTGCGGTACTGTCAACACAATGTTCAGTTTGAGTATATGCTTGTGAGTGTGTGTGTGTGTGTGTGTGTGTGTGTGTGTGTGTGTGTGTGTGTGTGTGTGTGTGTGTGTGTGTGTGTGTGTGTGTGTGTGTATGCATAGAATGCATGCAAGAGCTTTGATGGGAACATGACATGCCATTTTTTTCGAGCTGTTCACAGGCTGAGGGCATGGGGTTCAGGATTCATATCCCTGTTCCAATATAACAGAGGAAAATCAATAGCATCGCATTCTACGGGGGGACGTCAGCGGAACTCATAATCATTCTCACCCTTTTCATTCTGTGCCCCGGTAGCGTCAAGCAAGCCACACTCTCTGTACTTGTCTCTTCCCTCCCTTTAACACAAGGTGTGAGACAATTTGATTATTGCGCTCCACTCGCAGCTAATTAGGACAGGTCATCTTGGAACGCTCCCACTGTGTCTAATGGCATCCCCCCCTCCTCTCTCTCCTCTCTCTCCCACCATCCCCTGTCTCCATTCCCTCCGTGGGCCCTATCAGTGAGTAACATCAGCACCACTGTCTGTTCGTGATAGCAGCTACGGCAGTCATCTCCAGAGGCAAAGCAGCAATGTGGTGCCAGCCACTCTGTCAGAGCCAGACATACCCAGATTAGCGTCTGCTGCAGGCACATCGGAGCATCAATTAATCACCAATTAAAACTGAACTAAAAAAAAAAAAAAACACATTCAATATACTTAAGCTTAATTAATACATTGCTACCAATTTGGTAAGCCTAATTAATCAATTTGAGAGTGGCCCCTGGTGCAAAGGAGGCCAGATTATGTTGTCTGGAAGGGAAGAGAGCAGAACATCAGAGCGGAAGAAGATGAATTAGAGGTGTGGAGGAGGGGGGGGTTGTATGTTTGCTCTACTGATGAGTTGATGCTGTAACCCAATTTTGTTGGTGGAGGGAGGGAGGGGACTGTGGAGAAGGAAGGGATAAAAATAAAAAGATGGAAAATGTTAAACAGAGGACAGGGCCATGGACAAAGGCGTGTACACGGTCTACAACCTAGTGACTATAAGAGAGAGGAATTGCAGCAGGATTAGCGATCGATTGGGACCTGAAGTACTTCGACTCTCTTTGTGTACTCGTATTCCTGTTGTGAATGAGGTCACAATGTCCTGCCTGTGCCCCTGAAGGCACACAGAGAGGGACAGAGAGGGAGAGAAAGACAGAGGGAGACAATGAGTAATTGGGATGGCTATGTCTGTAGAGAAACATAGAACAAGGAATCGAGGGTGTGAATGAAAGTCCTAAGAGCTACATGCCGAGCACTAAGATGTTAAGAAACAAAGGCCCCAGGGGTGGTGATGTGAGTCTGCTTCAATCTCACTCCTGGTTATATATTTGTGCTTGTCCATGCGTGTCCAGTCCATGCTGGTTATATGTGTGCTTGTGCATGCGTATCCATGCTGGTAAAGTGTGCTTGTGTATGTGTGTCCAAGTCCATGCTGGTTATATGTATGCTCGCGCATGCATGTCCAACCTGGTTAAGTGTGCTTGTGCGAGTATGTCCATGCCGGTTTATATGTGTGTGCTTGTGCACGCGTGTCCAATTTTCATTAAGATTTTACTGTGTAGCAAGGCTACACAGTAAAATCTAGTGTTAATCTAACTACGGGAGTGTACAAATTGGATCCGAAAGGACCTTCACCGGTCCATTTGTGTCCATTATTTACACTTTCATTTGACTCTGTGTACTCTACTGTCTAACACAACATGATGTACACGTTATCTCTCATGTTGACGACTATAGCTAGCCATTGATTCATTATCACAGTTACATGAGAGCTAACATTACCACTGCACACTACAACTTATACTTGTAGTGTGCAATTCGGCATCAAGAAAAGGTTGAGTTATATGTTAGTACCATTTAAGTATAGTTTTACTCACTCGTGGAAATATTAGCCCACAATGCAATGTGAAAAACACACTGCAGTAGCCAGCTGGTTCCTTGAACCCCCCCACTCTGTCTTTTTTGTTTTGTCACATATAGACGTGCTGGAATGCTGCCGAAATTAGGTTCAGCACCCGTCAGTCTCTCCGTGCACCACCCCTGATCCTCCTGCCCCCACCACACTGCCCCTGCCTCCCCCTCCAGCTCTAGCCAAGCCCTTATGTTATTGGCTAAACACAGCCAGCTGCAGCCAGCTAACTGTCTTATCTCACGCCAATCGATTTCCCCCACAAGGAGAGGTAGAGAAGTGGTATGCAGGGGGTGGCGGCGGAGACACCGGAGGGTGGAGGGGCATAGATGAGTGAGAAACCGGTGAGGGCAGGGTTACAACATTTCATTGAGTTTCCAATACAAGCACAGGCAGCTAAGACATGCCTTTTGTGTGTGTGTGTGTGTGTGTGTGTGTGTGTGTGTGTGTGTGTGTGTGTGTGTGTGTGTGTGCGTGTGTGTGTGTGTGTGTGTGTGTGTGTGTGTGTGTGTGTGTGTGTGTGTGTGTGTGTGTGTGTTATGCGCCTGTGTGAGCGTGGGTGGTTAGTGTGTGTGTGGGTGGTGTGGGTGGTGGGTGTGTGTGTGTGTGTGTGTGTGTGTGTGAATCTCTTCTTCAGGAGTGTCAAAGGGACACTGATTGGAGACGACGCAGAGAAAGGTGGATTCCATTCACAGGCAAGCAGTAGGGCCCAGTAGTAATTCACTTTGGCCAACTGTGTCTGTCTGTGACAGTTTGTGCCGACTGACTTTACAAGCGCTTTCCTGACACGTTCCGCTCCGCGCTAACTCACTTTATCGTGAGCGCTGCAAGTATAAATGTGATTCTTCCAGTCCCTCATGGACGATTAAATGGGAACATTTTCAAAATGAGAAACATATGGAGCTTTTTAATTGGCCAATTTCTCTTGCCAATGTGTTAGCCCTTTTTTTCTTCAATGAAATGGGGGAAAAGAAAAAAAACAGAAAAAGAAAAAAAAAAACAGCAGGCACACACACACACACACACACACACACACACACACACACACACACACACACACACACACACACACACACACACACACACACACACACACACACACACACACACACACACACACACACACACGAACGAAATGTCATTGTCCTTCCACTACGACTGAAACAGCTCTTCTGTTCCACGGATTAATAGCACTATTATGGAGAATCTGTGTTTCCTATACACATTGTAGTTTTGGAACCAGTCACCGAGATACATTCTTCTTGGTGAAGGGATTTTAGTGAATTTGTGTTTCTGTGGGGATATCTGTTTGGGTGGGTAATGGCCCAGGCAGAGCTAGTACATGACGTCGTTGAGCTATGGTGGGAAGGAAAAAAACCATATCTCCTGATCCCATTATGTGGAGTGGCTATACCTATACACTCCTGGCTCCTATGACCCCGCACTAATCATGTATGGGTGGGGTGTGTGTGGGGGTGGCTGGATGAGAGCGTAGCATCTGAAGCTCATATCTGGGGAGTAATTGTTCTACACATGTCATGTGTAATCTGCCCGACCCACAGCGCTCGGAATAATTATTCATATTTAACCCATTAAGACCTGAAGCCGATTCTACATGTCTCCTAAATCCCAACAGTTTTCTGAAAAACGTTTGTTTCTATATCAGTGGTGCTCAATCTTTTTCATGTCAAGGACCCCCAAAATGATAGGTATTTGGCCGCGGACCCCCATCAAAATATTTTGTTCCAGGGACCCCCCAGAAGCAAAGATTTGAGTTAAAAATGTTCGCTTTAGAAATATATATATTTAAAGATTTGCACACCTTTTCACAATTTTTCAAAAATAGCAGATCTACAAGCTCATAGCGCGGCACTCGGTGCCGCGCTATGAGCTTGTAGATCTGCTATTTTTGAATAGCCCAAAGTGGAAAATAATGCTTTTTTAGCTCAAATCTAAAAATGACGCAGTTCCAGGTCTTAAGGGGTTAATCACTGCACGACGACGCCACATCTCCTGCTGCTTGCTAAGTCACTTTCCATGTTCCATTATCAAAGTTTCAGGGACGGGTGCTCAGGGAAGGGGGGCCTAAATGGAGAGGCTGAAGTGGTTGGGCTTATAAAAACATAATGGGTTTGTCTGCCTTGATAAACTGAGGACGTGGGTAGAATGCATTGCAAGGTGTGCACGCGCACACACACACACACACATACACACTACACTGTGTGAATGAAATAAGAAAAGAGAACAAAGTATAGGGAAGAATCACAAGTGAGAGTTGAGATTATGAGATTTCAGATAGGTGAAGAGCTAAGACACGTCTTAACCCATTGATACCTGGAACGCATCTGTGTCGCTTTAGATGTCTTTGGCTATTCAAAAATAGCAGATATACAAGCTCATAGCGCGGCACCGAGTGCCGCGCTATGAGCTTGTAGATCTGCTATTTTTGAAAAATCGTGAAAATATTTTTAAAATATTTTTTTCCGATTTTTTTTTTTTAGGATTTCGATTTTTTTAGACGTGGCCTCAGGTCTTAATGGGTTAAAGCTGGCGTGCGTTATCCCCCAAGAGCTCTGGGGTTGTGTTTTCCACTGTGTCGTTAATTTGCGTCAGTCAAATAACACCGGCGAAGGAAGGAAGGAAGACTCACCCTGCTCCAACGGCGGTGGCTTAACCCCCGTAGCCTTCATCTTCAGGGCTTCCTTGGCAGACATGTCACAGCAGGAGCCTTTGTTGGTGTCCTGGTCACTGTCGGCTTGGTCGCTGTCACCATGGCCACTGTCCCGGAGGCTCGCTCGCTCCGGGTCTTTGAACGTTGAACTATTTGGAAACGAGGACATAGAGACCAGGAGTTGCATGAGATATATACTCTAGCTCCGGTCTGTCTGGGGACAGTTTGCTCTCAATTTCCCAGACGTAGGCTTGCCGTATTTGAGAAATGTGGACCTCTTAATAAAAAACACCCACCCAGGAAAAATAAACGTTTGCCTTGAGTCTACCTGCTGCAATATTAAAATGATTTATAAAAAAGAAAAAAGTGAATAGGGACTGATGAGAGTGAAAAGGGATAAAAAAAAAACAATAAGATAGTAAATAGATCAGCTACTATACATATAGCTAAAAGAGATTTGAAACAAGCAAGGGATTTTCATAAAAAAGACTAACGTCTTTAATATTTTTGAAAAAGAAAAAAGGATGACCATTCCTCAGCCTGAATGACAAGAACATTTCTACTATACAAGCATAGTTGTATAAAGCCCGGTTTATACTTCATTGTACCGGGTGTCACGTGTCGAAAATAGCCGATCTACAAATTCACAACGCGTCGCATCGTGGCACGTTGTGAGCTTTTAGATCGACTATTATCGCCGCACGACAAAAGTGATAAATTAAGCTACATGCAGTGATGATCCTAAACGGTGTTCTTCAACAACCCTTACCTCTGTACAAACTGTTGCCTGCTACCCATATAATTAGGCTCAGCGGGGAAATGTCCGTCTGCGGAAGAGAGAGGAGAGACAGTTTATGTAGCAAGCTACACACACAGGCTCGTGCCCTGCTGTGAAACAAGATCTAGTGCAGAAAAATGATTATTAATGTAAAAGAAAGAATAGAAAAGGTAGAGAGGAAACTGCTTAAAAATCCAGAGTGTTCATTTAACTCTCAGTGTACAGTATGGGTCCATCTTTACTCTCTCAGAGTTTAAATGAACCTCTCGGTTATTACAGTGTAGGACAAAGGAGGAAGAGAGAGGCAGGGGGAGGTGGTATCTATGTACGTCTTTCGTCTTTCAGTGGCTATAAAATGGGATAATTACAGTTTAACCAGGAAACCCACAGAGCTGAACTTCATACTGTCCATCATTATGGAATATACTGTAATCATCACCGAACGAAAGGAATGAACACAGTGCCTGAATTAAAATGACAATAGCTGTGATTATTGTGGCATCTAGCTGACACTGATATGATCGCTATAAGCGCACAACATCTCCATTAGCCACAGCACGACTCCAACTAGAATCATACAGTAAGTCCTATTTGTCCAAATTATACCAAAACATACCATGCGGAGCCTCTCCCGGTATTCATTTGCGTACATCCAGGGAATCATTTGCATGATAGAAGTTTACACAAGCTAGATGCGTTGACCCAAGGCGGTGTTATTTGACACTGAGCTCATCGGCCAGGCGAGGCTGGCTTTGTGTTACACGGATCCATACAAGGAACACATACACATGCATGCACAAAGATACTTAAACACAAACCCTCTTCAGTCACACGCAAGCAAACAACGTGGTGTTTAAATCAACAGCATACTGGACCACTGGGTTGTACAAACTCTACACTGCATAAAAAAACATTGAGCACAAACATTATCGGTCCTCTACACCACTGACTCACAACGTGGGGCCTGCGGACCCAAGGGGTCCTTTGAGGGTGTTCCCAGCTAAATGATTGATAGATAGGAACCAAATGGACCGTCCGTTACATGTCTGTAACTCTGAGAGTGCACAAATGGAATCTGATTCAGTTCCATTTGCACACTAGAGTTAAATGAGCAATGCAGGATTTTACAGTGTAGATTGGTGTCTGTCTGAGAGATACAAATTGTTCTAAACTAGAAGCTCGCCCCCGCTACGCGGGGGCTCGCGTCTAGCCCGCGGCCACGCCCACGTAGCGCCCGCGGCCACTTGGCAACTCATATAAGTGGCGTAGCGTCATGAGGGCCAGTGGGGCCGTGGCTCGGTCAGTGAAGACCCTGTAGTGCGGATGATATGTGGCATAGAGGGGCAGATTGTAAATCCCCAGAGGAAACATCCGTGGGCTACCATTGGTTCAGCGATGTGTGCGGTCGCCCTGCGGCCCCTCCTCCTCCACCAATGTGCAGTATTGAGAGCCCTGACGTCACAACAATTGGAGCGATGGGCACTGCACTCTGGTTGGTTAGGGTACACCTAGGGCCCAGGTAGAACCCAGTTAAAGCCTGCATGGGCAAACCCAGTTAGGACCCGCCTTGGTCCCACATAAACATGGCTAGTTGGGGCCCACCTAAGGGCCAGGTAGAAGCTACTTATAGCCTGCATGGGCATCGCAGTTGGGACTGAAGTGGATGCCGCTGACATTGCTGACATGGGGTCCATATGGTTTAGCCCACCTTGAAACCATATGGGAACTACGCTGGCATGCTGGCTGGAATGCAAACGCTGCATCATACCTGTAGTGTTTAGTTTGATGTTGTGTGTGTAGCAGATATACCTGCAGTGTGTAGATCAATGTCCATATGAAAGTCAATGCCCAGCAGTTTTTTTTTTTCTCCAGCAGAGTTTCTAGTGTCTCTGTCTCTCTCTGGAAGAGGTTGCACATGAACTCTGCAGCCGCACTGAGGCGCTCCAACACAAACACTCTGACATTAAGCTGCTTCACACAACAAACATCAGCACCACGCTGCTGTTTGTCCAAAAGACACAATATCTCCTCTCCGACCGACGTCATGTGTTCATGTATCGACAGCCGTACAGAGTCCTTTTGACACATTTTACCTCGTTTATCCAGCTCTCACTGACTGTCCACATCGGGCTGTTATAGCGCCACCATGAGGCTGATTAGAGAAATCTCAAGTGGAATTTCTTCCTCGGCATAGTGGGAATGTGGGTGCAAAGTTGCACGGAAAGTGCATGCTGTGTTCATAATGTGAGGCATTTTGGTCCAAACGGAGCAGTCCTGCAGACTTTGGAAGCCATTTTAGCCAATCAGGATGGAATATGAAAAATCTGAAAGAGCCTTTTTTTTTAATGACTGTGGAGATACTGTGTACCGATTTGCGTGATGTTTGGGCAAAATATGTAGGGTTTAGCAAAAAGCGGCCTCCTGGTGGCACTGTAACAGGGCCATGTGAAAGAAATAGGGCAGAGGTTCTGAATTGGCATCCAGGGAGTGTGTGTGCACAGTTTCGCTGCGAGCAAGTCAACGATGTGAGAGATTAGCTATCACAGACGGACGGACAGGGGCAGAAACATAGTCTTGCGCCATGCCTTTCGGCCTGGCGGAGACAATTAAAAAACGAAAGTAAAGGAAATGACCATTTCTGCAACAAAAGTAGTCAACAAACTATACTATAAAAACATGGGCCACATTGTCAAATAATCTAAGAAAGAGGCAGTCATGTAGAAAATAGCCGATCTACAAGCTTACAAAGCCTGTCAACGTGAGGCGTTTCGAACTTGTAGATCGGCTATTTTCACAATATTTACTTGTGGAACGGAGTCAAACAGAATGGGGGGGTCCCCAGATTAAGTGCGTTTATTTCGGGGGGGGGCGGCCTGAAAGGGTTGATAAGCACTGCTCAAATCTGAGCGAAATTATCTGAATTAACTACATGACCATAATGCAGCCTAACATGCGTAGCACGGGGCGGTCCTGCCATTACGTTAGTTACTGTAGTTGCTGTGGAGCTACATAGCTCTCCAGAAGACACACACAAACATACACCATCTACAATGGACTAACTGAGCAGCAATATTGACATTCACCACACGAACGTGCATTGTTGACAAAGTGATTGCACAGCCGCTGCAGGCATGACAACCACGTTAGCGTTAGCGACATGGCAGCTATCACAGCGCCCTGTCCGTCGTCGCTGCGACTGACTGTGATTTGCCTGGGTGCCAGCCTGCTTCGCTACGTTCGGCGGATTTTTTTTTCTCTCTGGAGAGAGAAAAAAAGTCCGCCGAACGCAGCGAAGCAGGCTGGCACCCAGGCTAGACTGTGATGGCTACAGCCATAAGCCAAATTCCAATACCGAAAATCTCGGCCACTCGCTCACTCCCACTCGGTCACTCCGACTTCGAACCGGAAGTAGTCGCGGTCCAATTGTTCATGTGCTTCTTGGAGGAGGCGAGTGGAGTCGAGTGGAGTTGGCGAGGAGGCTCTCCACTTCCGCATTGAGCGAGTGTACATCAAGTGTATCCTCGACCACTCTCAACAGCTCCTCCGCGGCAGACTTCCGCATCACGTGTACCCTTTTTTTTGTTTTTTTCCCCTTCTCCCGTGACGTTTACATGGTCCTCCTCCTCCTCCTCCACATGTGCCGAAAACACCGGCCGCACCCCCCCCCCCCCCCCTCGCCGCCACCGCTCACTCGTTGCGCATCTCACACACACGCGCGCGCGCGCACACACACACACACACACACACACACACACACACACACACACACACACACACACACACACACACACACACACACACACACACACACACACACACACACACACACACACACACACACACACACACACACACACAGTGTAAAGTAACTGAAAAGACCACAAGCCACTGGCTTTATTGCGTTGTTGAATGATATAAAGCATAATACAATTATACATTGTAATATATTGTGCACACTTTCTGTCTCAAAAGCTGTTTCTATTCTAGCTCCATAAAGAACCTCTCACTCCGCTATACAGCTCCGAGATGAGGTTCTATGTGGTTCTCATCCGGGATCGGTCGAACGTCCGCCAAGCTCCGCTGTTTACCCTTTTGTATACATCGTATCCCAAAACTAATGGTAGATTCCAAACCTCACGGATGTTTAAGGTTTGGACCGGAGCATAATATTTTAGGTCTGGAGCGAAACTACCCGTTTAAATCGCTTATTTAGTCCGCCGGTGGCCA
>NC_139962.1:19158887-19166387 GCF_963454915.1 Gymnoscopelus microlampas
AGTGAATACCTGTGGCCATGTGAAGTGCCATATCCTGCCATGCGTTCACTGAATCATTAATGGTGCAGCGCTTAGCCTTTCTCTTAAATGTTTTCTTAATTTACACGACCATGAAACACTTCAGAAAGAATACCATCCCAGGAGCAATATCATCTGCAAGTGAAAACTAGTTCAAAGACATTTTAATCCCCTCCCCCCCCCCCCCAACACACACACACACACACACACCCCAAATCCTCAACTTACTGTCCTGACGTTACGTCAATTTCCAATTCGCGATGACTTTTTACAACACGCAGCTCTGCAGCCCCCGGAGGGCCTATATAGGTCATATAATTATGATGTGTGGAAAATAAGCACACTTTAAATGTGAGAATTAGGTTTAATGTTGTTGTACTCTTGCAGTGCGAGAAAGAAAAAAAAAAAATCACGAAAACCCGGACTGGTGACTCTGCTGTAGTATTTAATCAGTGTGGGCCAACATGATTTACATTTAGAGGGATTATCACTGAATGATTTCTGTAACATTGTGGGCATATTTCAGTTTCCCTGACTGGTGTTAACTGCTGGAGGATAAAACTTTGTTAGAATGCATTTTAAAGCACTATCATAAAATGAAAAATGTATCTTGCAAATGTACTATGCCTGAGTCATCGTAGAAGTAGTAGTGAGACAAATGCTGATTTTTAATTAAAGTTATATTCACACATATGATGCCTTTATAATAACTGCAAATGATTAAACAATTTCATATATGAATTGTTGCACGTCTTTACACAGGACTGCTACAGTAACCAAATTCTGAATAGGCTTTTTTCTTGGATAAACAACCCAAGCAAAAGAATGCTTTCGATAATAAACCTTGACACGCTCAGAGTACTTTGCTCTACTGTATGCAGTCAAATCCAGAGTGTTAATTTAACTCTGAAAGTGTTCAAAAAGGGACCCAAAACGGTCCCTTTGAGCACTCTGCGTACACTCAGGCTTTTACAGTGTATACCTCCCAAACTACAGACAACTTCAGTGACATTGCTCGGCTCCCCCATTTCAGCTCCAGGGTTTTTACAGCCCAATCCACGAGCCCAGAAGTCTCCACTTGTACATCAGCGTTAATCAGCGAACCAGCCCAGGCAGACAGGAAATGGTGAACGAATGTGCGAAGGTGTCCTCGGAGAAACCAAAACAACGTAGGGTCCAATTTCCTCTGTTGTCACTTGTTGTCGTTTGTGCAGTCAATTTGAAGCGAGGGCCCGAGAAAAGGGTCTTTTGTCGACCTGACTCAACATTGGGTAGCTCTCGCTCGCCTGTGTGTAAAGTTGACATTGGGTTTCCTGAGTGAAGTCATTTCCTCAGCAGACGTGTTTTTTTTTTTTTTGCACAAACACGAGGGCTAATATTATCCAACAGCGTTCGGGGGCCGCATGTGTTAAAGAAAAGCGCTAACAGCAGACGTTCACCCTTTAAACTAAATGTAATCCTCTCCATCGCTGGGAGTAAATTGAAATGCGGTAAGGTAGTTTGCAAGAACGGCGGCGAAAACAGCTGCTAACAAACCAACGGCCAGTCGGCCACTGCTTTGGAAACCAATCATGCCATCGCCCCAATATGAAGGACTGCGTAAGAGGCTTCTGCAAGATGGCGAGTCTTGTGTGTCCGTCTGGGTGCACGTATAGATAATCTCTCAAACATCTGGACCAATCAGCAAAAACGTTCTTGTCCACACACAGCCATTAGGCCACCCCACGCTATTTCCCATGTTAGTCCTGAGATCCACATGATTTGATTTGTATTAGTTTTTTTTAACTCTAATTGTCTTCACCCAGTCTCTAGTTTAAAGACTGACTTTAAAAAGTGAAATGTTTTTAAGACTGACTTGTGAGTCTAACTGGGTGGCATCTTTTCTAATTATGTAAACTTGCAGAAATATAAAGCTTACACAACTTACTTAAGCCTGATTTATCCTTCCTGGTACGGTGGTGTGGTTGCGCTGAAAATAGCCAATCTACAAGCTCTTGCGTTGTGTTGTGATGCAATGCGTTGTGATGTGACACGTTGTGAGCGTGTAGATATGATATCTTTGGTGAGTGACACCATTGTATGACGGAGTATAAAGTAAAGTTAAGCATCCCTCTGTTCCAGTAACATTTTAATGTGCTTACATCAAGTTGAAGTTTTCAGCAAAGTTCTGAGAAGGCACTTAAGCTGTGTGAGTTCTTGTGCTTCAGCATATTATTCCTTCATTCAGCTTGTCTCTTGCCTGGCATAAATGAGTAACCTTACCAGGAACCAGTAGGAGATCTCAAACTGTGAGTCATCTGTGCGTCACTAACTCAACCAATTTATCTCACGTTGTTCATACAGTAATAGGTTGCAGAAAATCTGAATTTAGATAATTGTACCACATTACTACTTGTGCAAATTATCACGTAAAGGATGACAATGTCAACTAAGTTAATTGAAGCAGATGACGCACCAAATTCACCACTATGCACTGCAATCTTTATGGTAGTTTGGATCGTTGAAATGACTTCTCGCTGTCTGGAGAGATAGACACAATGGACAAAATTTAGAGATTGTATATTTATATTCATACATTATGAGAAAAATATCCAAGATAATAACACAGACTCACTGTATATGTATGTGGATGTGATTTTGGTAGATCTTTGAGGATTCTAACTAGATGCCTGTATTTTAAGGATAAGGATTATATTCTACCTCCTTGTGGACCTGGGGGAAATGGCTTCAGTAAAGCCTTAGTGATATTACTTGTTATTTATATCTTTAACCGTAACCACAAATACATCCATATCCATATGGCTCAACAATTCCAGGATTGTGCTGTTGATTCAATTCACTGAGCAGTGAAGTCTAATCTTTATACTGTTGTAGGTGAGAAGGAGAAAAGAAAAAAGGAGGCGAGTTGAGAAGAAAGAGCGAGGGTGGCGCCCACCCACCCTCGCTCTTTATTCTCAACACATCTTTTTTTCAGGGGGTTACAGGGCTGAGGTGGCGGAGGTGGTCTCTCTCTTCGTTATGGGAGACAAGACAAAAACACCACTTCAAAGCTGATTGCTGGAACCTGCCTCGTTAATGTGTCTTTCTTATTCCTTTTGAGGTGGAGCAAAGGCAGAGGGAGTCCTCTCTCTCTCTCTCTCTCTCTCTCTCTCTCTCTCTCTCTCTCTCTCTCTCTCTCTCTCTCTCTCTCTCTCTCTCTCTCTCTCTCTCTCTCTCTCTCTCTCTCTCTCTCTCTCTCTCTCTCTCTCTCTCTCTCTCTCTCTCACTCTCTCTCTCTCTCTCTCTCTCTCTCTCTCTCTCTCTCATCTCTCTCTCTCTCTCTCTCTCTCTCTACAAATGACTACTTTGGTCACACTTACATCCTTGCGTAAAGCAGATAGCATGCTTTAAAATGAAAATGTGTTCTGCTTTTCAAGCAGCTGCCCTGACAGTGAACCTTGAAAGAAGACCACTCTACCTTCTCTGTTTGTGAAGGCCGTTTGTGTCAGCCTTCATAGTGAGATTTCCCCATTTCATTTTGGAGACTACTATAATTTTTAAGAGAGCATGGAAAAGAAAAATAAAGCTGGAGGGAAAATGTGTATGAAAGCTGGTCAACAACGCATACTTAAACTCTCTTCTTAAGCCTGTTATTATCAAGTGACAGGCTTATCAAGACAATCAAGGGAGAAAAAACAATATAAATCTCTTGCATCACACACACACACACACACACACCCACACCCACCCCCCCCGGCCACCCCCACACACACACACACACACAGGATATCTTACACGTTCCACATAAACTATTTTGATGCATGAAAAATCGAATGATGGGTAAATCAAGTCCTGATTAAACAAAACGCCTCTAAAGGCATCCTAATAAGCATGTTGTAATACAAAATAATCTGTTTTTCTCTTATTCTTAGGCATGTAATTGATTTATTAATGGCGTGATTAAACTGTGCTGGGATAAATCATCCTTATCCAACAACAATAGCAGGGCGCTACTTACAAATCCTTGAAATGTTGGCCAGCAAAAATATTATATGCCACCACCACATGTTTGTTTACATTGCAGTAAATAAAATGAACGTACTTCAAGACTGCACTTTTCAAATTTCAATCAAAGAGCGGACAACAGAACTGTATAGACATACAGTCGGTCACTAGACAGATTTACTGGGGTATTTTTTCACATCAAAACTCATTTCCATTTCACAATGGTGCAAATGAACATAACAAGATGACAGACCAAAACACACCTTACAATCTCATGTTCTTTGTGTGTGTGTATATTTTCCAATATACTCAACACTCCTGTAGAATCATCAAAATATTGCCACATATAACTATATTAAGATTACTTCCAACTACAAAAGCAGTTTATTAACCACATGATTTTGTTCAACTGCCAGTCTGCTAACTCAATTCAGTCTACTGCTGTGTTAGTATCCGCAATGGCAACACGTATTATCAGGTCTTCCAGCAAGTTATGCTGGAAGAAGGATGTTTATTTACCATCTATTCATTATTCTATTGGCCATGAAGTATTTAAACACAGCAAGACTCGTCTAAGTAACCTAATTGCATATTAGACACAAAGCAATATATACTTTGTATACTGTGTATGTACAAAAATAATCCTATACACTTTGGGAAATGTGATTGTCTAGTTATTGAATTTCATCCAAGTGCTCAACATTAAATATTTATTGTAGAGAAACAACTGTCCATGAAGTATGAAGAAACATACCCTCTTTAATATCAATCCCAAATATCAAAAACAGAAATGGCTCTGGTTCTTCGTCCTACATAATCCACCACTAACTGGAATTGATCCATGGCAGTTGGGAAGGGTATGTATGGATGTATGTGACTTGGATGGGTCACACAGAGAGAAAGTTCCCGTATTGGAAATCAGATGGAGATGGCATTTAGAGACGTCAATCGATAAACTCATCTTTGACAAGGATGCTTGGTAACATCAAATGAGAACACCATGACTCATCAGCATGTCATTAACTTGCAAACGGCTCTAGGGTGGAAAACAGCACAATGTCCTTCTAAATGTGCATTTACAGAATACAGACACATTGATACACAATAGTGTATTATACATATATATATGTGTGCGTGTGCGTGTGCGTGTGCGTGTGCGTGTGTGTACGCGTGTGTGTGCATTAGGTTTCTTTGGCCCAGATTATTGACTGATAGAGACCAAGTATATTCTCTGGGAAAAGAAAGTGTGTGTCTTTCATGAATGTTAACTTAGAAGCAGTAAGTAGGGCTATTACAATTATTTAAAACTTTTGCTTCAATTATGATTAATGAACGACTATTTAAAGAAACATAGTGAAAATAGCAGATCGACAAGTATGTAAGTAGTCAATCAGACTAATCAGTTTATAAAAAGGTTACAATATTTTTTGTTATAAGTCGGTTATTGGTTCTAAATATTGGTTTCGATATATTTTTGTTAATTGCCCAGCCCTAGTAGTAACCTAGTAAGAAACAAGACGAGAGGCAAGCAGCATAGTGTTTCACTGCTACTCGGTGCTACAGTTACAGCGTTGCCATTAGCCATGCTCTTGAGTCTTGAGTAAGAGTTGACCTTTCCTCACCCTAATTAATCCACAGCCAGCTCAGCCCACTTAAAAACGTAATCTGTTAGAGGCAATGTGCCTGATCACATATATTTAAACGCATACTTGGCCACATAGGCTATAACTTGAAAAAGTTCACATAGCCTCACCCATCCCCCAGACATAGACAGATTAGACAGAATTATAATACAAGTATACGTACAGTTACAGTATAGGGCTGGCTGATATGGACAAAATCAAATATCACACATTTGCTCTTCAAATACCTCAATATTGATGATGTCATGATAATATTGTATTGTGATGTATTTTTTCTTTTCTAATTTAGCAAAAAGAGGATATCTACAAACTCGATAGTGTCACATTGTGACGCATTGTGAGCTTGTAAATCGGCTGTTTCTGAAAATTATTCTGCCATATCACTGTTTCCCCTGCATTTAACAGTGGTGCGCCACAGCTACAGGATTTATTTTTCAGCTAAATCCATGTGGCCCTGGGGTCACATGACTATCGTCATGACATACCCCTGAACAGCGTTTGTGCCAGTTTGGTGCAGATTGGAGCAACAGTGTGCCTGGGGCCCCCGGGGGGCCCTGGTGGGATCCCTGAGGGCCACACATGGCCCCTGGTGTGACTAATGTCATGGCAGACCCCTGAACAGTGTTTATGCCAAGTGTGGTGTGAATTGGAGCTACATTGCGCCTGTATGTGCCACCCAGTGGGGCTTCCAGGGCCCGTGATCTGGTGTGACTATTGTCATGGCAGACCCCTGAAGAGTGTTTGAACCAAGTCTGGTGCGGTCTTTTCCTGTTTTTTGTAATTTTCTGAATTTATCTGACTGTTCTAACTGTTCTATGATTTTCCTTTTCCCACTTAGTTATTATATAGGCATTACTGATGAGTATTTATAAAGTCTCATTGTGTAAATATTTGTGAAAGAACCAATAGTCAATTGTCAATACTCAATATCGTCACAATTTCTATATTTGGTCGATATTTGTGATATATGCTTTTGTCAATATCGCCCAGCTCTAGGTATAAATACCTTTGCAGCCCAACACAAAACAAAACACAGTAAAATCCTCTGTAAATTAATTTAGACATTTATACACTCTCAAGGTCATTACACACCAGGAGCGACGCAAATAAACGGTGCGGAAATGTGTTCAGATTATTTCACATATCATTTAATTTTGGTGATGCCTCATTCATACAGATTAATGATTGTATTCGCAATGAAAATTCCTCTCCTCTTTATAATCGAGTTCAGCGTGTCTGTAAATAACACAAACAGCAGTTTAAATAAACCCTCCCGGTGCGTGCAGACCTTCAGAGTCAAATGAACAGAGTATTTTTACTGTGCTCAAGAGTTTGCTACTCTTTCAAACTGATCAAAATATCCCGCTGAAAGCAATTCGATGTTGAAATGAAAACAGCGGTTTTCTAGTTTCTGGGATTACCAAGGAGAGAGAAAGAGAGCTGATGAACCCAAACATAAAAGGACAAAATTATACTATTTGAATTGTTAGACAAAGCACTGGCCCATGGATGAAATTGAAAACGCCAGAATGGAGAGGCTATACGCTAACACAAAGGAAGGAGAGAAAAAAACAAACACATATGCGCTCAATGCACACACACACACACACACACACACACACACACACACACACACACACACACACACACACACACACCAAGTCAAGTTTCACTCCAAGGTCGTGACCTTTCCATTGGGTCAGTGGTGACGACTGACGAGGTATATGAGCAAGAGAGGACCAAGAGTCAGAACGATGGAATATAATGGAGGGATGGGGAGGAGGGGTGGATCGAGGGTAATGTCCACACATAGTCTGAGGTAAGACCTGACAGAAAGGCTTTGGCTTAATGCTGT
>NC_139962.1:19171387-19290564 GCF_963454915.1 Gymnoscopelus microlampas
TGCACATCATGGAAAAGACCACAAGAAATGCACAAAAGCCGATTACAATTCTAAAGCCGATTTCTATTAATTATTTTAGTCTCACTTCATGATTGAAAAGCTTTAAAAAATGGACGTTTACATCATTCATTCATTGACTTAACTCAGCCGTCCATTTGTTAACCAGCTTACATTATGAAACAATGAATCAATCAAATAATCACTCTATGCCTTAATCAATGAATCAATCTATGCTTTAATCAATGCTTTAACCTACGAACAATAATCAATATAGGCCAACCTGAATGTGTGCATCCATCACCCACACATAATCTATCTCTATCTATCTATCTATCTATTTAATGAGTGTTATGTACAGTTATAGTTATTGTACTAGTTACCTAAATGCTACAGGAAGATGTCTGTCTAGTGTCGGGGAGGGGCAGAGGAGTTACACGCCTTACATTTTCAATAATTCATCAGGGTTGCTTGCATTTTGAGAAGTTGTAATAAATTAAACATTCACTTCCACCTCTGTCTCCCATCTCATAACAAACATGCTATGTTCTTGCAAATGTCATATTAAAAGTGGAAATCTGATTGCAGAATGTCTCTCTCGTCTAGTTGATTTCTCTCTCTCTCTCTCCCCATCCCCCCTCTCTCTCTCTCTCCCCCCTGTCACTTCTCAATCTATCTTTTGTCACATAATCACTTCATCACCCCAGCAGGTGGCAAACATCTAAATAACAGGAAATTTTGCGCTGATCGGTCTAACGTTTTGCAAGATTAGCTCCAGACACACACACACACGCATGTGCATGCACAGGCACGCGCACGTACACAAAGACACTGCCTGCAGAGCCATGTTGTATACATACATACATACATACATACATACATACATACATTCATAATATTTCTTTATTTTTTAATCTTATTTTTGCAGTATATCTTTCTCCCTTTCCATCTGCCCTGCTCTCCTTGCCTCATGCTGACAATCGTGTAGCAGGAGATCATAGATGTTTATCGTGACATCTTCCACTTGCCTTTGATTTGCTAAAACGATATGATTTATTAATGGCATGGGAAGCTGTGCTGTGCTCTACAACACCACCCTGCTGCCACAGCTTCCAGATGCAAACAAACAGCCGCTGCACACACCACATGAATAAAAACCAACACGGTGAAATATCAGTGTTGAATGAACTCTGACCAAATCGACCCTTACGGGCATTTTGGTTACTCTGATTTACAAACAATAACAAAATACAAATAGAGATTAATAAATGAAACATTCAACAAAATCTTCCACTTTGACTTTTAAGAACTAACATAGTTCACTCTTGTCCCCAGAGTGACATTCTGAGGTTTGACTGCACTTCCCTTTCAGTAGAACAGCATCGATCATAGAAGCTTAGGGGAGATGAAGAAAAATAAAACTACCCATTAATAATTCAAAGGAATTCAGCGTGTGGTGTTATGTATAGTAGCAGGCAAGCAGGTCTGTCTGTCTGAGAAAATATGAAGATACATCCCAGGGCAAAGCCGATAAGGCCTTTTTAATGTACTGACAAGCACAACGTAAAATAAAACAAATCTTGAACCTTGTGGCTCTGAAGAGCTCAACCCTGGGAGGGCAGAGTACACAAGTACACAAATTACACATGCCTCCATGAACCACCTCGCCTTACAACAAACAACTGAGTCTGTGCAGAATATTCACTGCCTGCAGAGAAGGAAGCACATACAGTACACACTTATAGAACAAAACACAATAGAGTGGCACTAACTAACAAACAATGAGAGGGAAAGGTATGGAATGGAATGAAGAGTGTTTTTCCATTCACTGCCCATTGAAGCGTGGGAGCGATTTCAATACAATATGTAGTTATGTACACTGCAAAATCCTCTCTGAGTTAGTTTAACTCAGAGAAGTGTGAAAATAGACACATTAAATGAACACTCGGGATGTCGCAGCCAGTGGTGTAGTGGGGATTTTTGAACTGGGGGGACGCTATTTTGAATGACGTCACGTGCACAAATGCACACAGACACCCTCGAACAGCATTATAAAATATTATTTTTTAGTTTCATTAATTATAGTTTATGTGAGCATATCAGCATAAGCAGTTTTAGTTAGACATTTACTATTTTTTTTTGTTTTTTCTTGTTTTATCTTTCAAACTTTTCCAAGGAATGCTTTGATTTCTAGAACCTCAGAAAGAAAAGTAGGATAAGAGAACTCACAGGCTATATATAGGCTATCAACCTGGGATGGTGGCAAAACAAAAACGAAGATGAACGCTGATTAGGCTATCCTGACTATGGCCGTGGTGGCGCGTGAAGCAAGTACTACACCCCTGGTCTCTGCCTAGCTAGAAAGGAGTCCAGAACTCCAGATATGTAGGCCATTCCGTCAAACATCTACGTTAATATTCTCACACAGGCTCACTCTATAAATATCAAATATATGAATACATTTAACTTAAATGATTGCACTTAAGCTTCCATTTTGCCTCCTTGTCTTTTTGAGAATTCTTGTATGAGGGCCAGGCCTCCCTGAGCCTGTTCTATTGCATGTGACTTTGACAGTAGTGTATAGTGTATGCACTAACCAAACAGTAACACAAAAATAATACAGAGCGATAGAAAAGCAGGTACCTGTAACTTTAATACCTTCATCTTATTAACTGGTACAGTACTGCAACCCCTGACAATATCAAGTGAGACCCCTGACACCCTTGTGCGACTCTACACAAGGCAGATTGTCGCCACCTAAAGGTGATTTTTATAGCACTGTGTTTCCCCTCACCTCCACAGCACATGCTCTACATCATCATGGATGGATGGCCACCCACTGAACAAGGATTCAATTATTGGAGTTTCATCACTTAATTAAATTAAAGTACTCTAATAAAAGGATTATCAAACCACATAAATATAATTGCTGTATTTAATAGCTGTGTTTGGTTACTTACACTTGGTATTTCTAGTTACTCTGTGAAAATAGGGAAGAGGGGAAACAACCACACATAAAGCGCAGCGCAGCTGCTGAGGGCAAACAAATTCCTAGACGAGAGTGAGCACCAGCTTTTGCTATTTGGGGCGAATTACTGAAAATCCCTCTTTCTTTCCTCTAGAACACTGAGGAACTCTGCAGTGGATTGACTTTAACCTTGATTCCACAGTAAGTAATACCCCTTCAACGCCTTAAGCAGAATTAGGCATCATTACATATCATCCATCTCCTTAGCCGAGGAATTCTCTTTACAAATGAAATGAAGCTCTCTACTGCTGGGCCCGGCGCTGGCCCAGTAGTCGCTGTGCGATAAGGCTGGCAGAGCTCTGCGTTCATATTATTCCACTCTCCCAGCTAGAAGCGCACTCTGTCTGTGGGTGCACCGTGATAAAACATCATTAGAGGCCAGCAGCGGTGTGTTGAGAGACTGGGAGTCACAGGCAGAGCTAAAGCAGCCCTGCTAGCTACAGCATCATGGATGAAGGGAGTAGTAAGGTGCCCTTGTGAAACTGTCTGAGCAAGAGATATGCCCCCCACGCCCTCTTACTCTCTACCCCACCCCCTTATCTAACTTTATTTATTTTTCTTATTTAGCCTCCCCCTCCCCTGGTAGCTGTAGTGACAGATAGGCAGAGTGGCCTTGGGATCGATGGAGGGGGAATTCTGTCTTTGTTTCCTGACATTTTTCCCATAGCCACTCTGCCCTGACTCAGGTTACTTACTGTCCACACTAAGCGAGGGAGAGAGATGGGGGAAAGAAGAAGGAGGGAAGAGAGAGAGAGAGAGAGAGAGAGAGAGAGAGAGAGAGAGAGAGAGAGAGAGAGCGGGTGTGTGTGTGTGGGGAAAGGGATATGCCTTGGTACGTCTTTAGAAGAAATCTGATGCCCCGGGCCAATCTCCCACTACACAGGTTTCTGTTGAATAATACAATATAGAGCACCCAGCACACCTCATGTGTTGAGGGGACCCTCCATGACCAACAACACAGTAAGAAATGTGTTGTGCTGAATTTTTTCTCTCTTTTTTTTTCTGTTAGGGGGGGGGGGGGGTGACGCTTTCTGAAGAGAGAGAGAAAAGAGAAAGGGCATGTAATGGATGCACAGCAAGCTTCAAACAGCCTGATTCATCACGGCTGCATTAGGAAAAAGAGACAGTCTGCAGAGTGGACCGGCAATTATTCTGTCCCTCTGATTAGGAAGCCTTAACGGTCGCCGTGCCGACCCCTGCCCTGTGCAGCTGGCTCATAATAGAAGCAGGACAGAGAGTGAGAACTACGGACATTGTCCCTTCCTCCCTGGTGAGAACATGTCACATGTGATCACTGTGATCCTCACATCCGTGCACAGCGTAAATAGTAAATATAGGGTACAAAAGATAAGCACAATAGAGAGAGAGAGCACGATAGAGAGACAACCACAGCCCATTAGTATGAACTAGGAACAGTCACAGATATTTCTAGCAAAATATAGCAAGCTAGAAACAGCCAAAGAAAACTATTTGTTTTCCTTGTTGACGGAATTATATACATTTTTAACAGGTAATACCCGTCCCATAAAATCATATAATACTGTATATAAGACAATGGGCTCAGGTTGTTCTAACTGCCCAAAATCTCAAATCTTGCATGTGTATACATATTATATTTAACCATTTAGCCTTCCCAGTACACGACACCTTTTTAAAAGGTTTAGTACAGAGAGACACAGCAGTTGTCACAGTACAAGCTTATACAGCCAAGTACTCACCACAAAGATGTTGACAAACGCAAAAATATAAGAACAATCAATA
The DNA here is from genome assembly GCF_963454915.1 of Gymnoscopelus microlampas. Classification (NCBI taxonomy): domain Eukaryota; kingdom Metazoa; phylum Chordata; class Actinopteri; order Myctophiformes; family Myctophidae; genus Gymnoscopelus; species Gymnoscopelus microlampas. The sequence continues at coordinate 19,176,174 of NC_139962.1, forward strand.
GGAAATTGAATCCAGCTGAACTAAACATTCTTGAAAGCGCTATTATATAGATATGATAAATTAATAAATTCCACGTATGAATCACTACAATATTAAATACATATCTGCAGAAAAAGCTTAAATAAAATGCAAACCAAGTGTTTTGTAACTTTATGTGACGAACTTTTAAATGATTGCAGTATGTTAATATGATATCACACTTGGCGATTGGTAAGGCCAGCCCAGTTCTGTTAATGGAGATGTGCAATTCATCAACTATCAAGACCATACAAATCCTCAGAATGCTAATAAGGCATAAGGGAGATAATACACAATACCAGTGAAACACTGGAAGTTCCTTATTGATTGAGCTCTTTCATTAGACTTAGTGTGGCTACAGTAAGTATATTTTTAACCACAAAAGCTAATTATTGGACGATGAGAAGATGATATATCAGCTCTGTGGGAGCAGTCAATAGATCATATCCAGTTGTCCAGATATGCTGCTGTTTGTTCAAGCATGCCAACTAATCCACAAACTAGATGTCTTTCTTCCACAGGAGTTAATTAACATGAATTCTGCAATGACGGTCAGTGAATCAAAACTGATTCAAGATCTCTGGCCTAGGTACTGTACTAAAGATAACAGATCTCTCATTTTAATTATTGGCTTTTCTGCTCTATCATAGCCACTGAACGTTTGTTTAACCCTTCTAATGCCCAGCTCTTCTTTAATTTTCTCATTTTCTGTGTGGATTTTTCCCCTTTCCCTTCCTTGTCTAACTGTGCAGAATTGGAGACATGCAGTAAACTCTTCAGGGTTAACTCTGAGAATTAAAATGGACCCAAACGAGTCCAGTTGGATAAATGTTTACGCTCTCAGAGGTAACTTTATAGACGATTGTGTGTACTTGATTGGGTGTAGTTGTTATGGAAAATAGATGGGGATACAATTTTGTGAGGAATGAAGACTCACAATCAAAGACAATAGCATATTTTCTGTGAACCAGTGAAACATAAGTATGTAGCTTGCCATACCTGTATAATGGACATGCGATTGGTGGCTGTGTCTGTAGTACTGGAGACTGGACCTGTGAAGCTGGTGTGGCATCCCACATGGCCTTGGGGCACGCTGAGATTGTTGGCAGTGGGTTTGAGGTACATGACCTCCGACCTTGGTGAGCTGAGCGGCAGGCGGGTCTGGTAGTCAAAGTACATGGGGGAGGTGGCTAAGGAGGGGCTGCTCACAACATTCATTACGTTCATGGCATCTCTCTCTTCCACCTCACTCTGCACCAGCATGATGTCGTTCTTGTTGATCTTTTTCTTCTTGCTCTTCCCCAGCTGCGGGTGCGAGTACTCCGCAATACGGCAATTATACGTGCGGATCTCCTTGTTTTCCCGCTTGCACTTTATTGCAATGGTGACCATGGCAGCTAGCAGCATTACAGAGATTATGCTCAGCGTTACGATGAGTGGGAGGGACATGTCCCAGTTTCGGTTCTCTTCGTTGATGCGGGGCTCCCCACCTGCCAGCGGCCCATTGTAGGCCTTGACGATGAGCCTGGCAGCTGCAGTGAGAGTGGGTTTCCCGTGGTCCATTACCCGAATGATGAGCTCAACGATGGGACTTACATCCTCCCAAGATGGGTGGGCAGTCCGCACCTCTCCCGTCACCGGGTCGATCTCAAACAGGTGCTCCTCGTTGCCGTCTGAGATCTCGTAGGTGAGCCGCCCGCTTTCACCGTAGTCATTATCCACCGCCCGCACCGTAGTGACAATGTAGCCAACGCCAACATTGCGTGGCACGTGGATCTCAGCCGTATCGTTTTGCAGCAGGGGTAAAACAATGACAGGGATGTTGTCATTCACATCCAGTACACTGATGCGCACAGTGGTGTTGCTCTCCAGGTGAGGGGAGCCGTTGTCTTTAGCCAGGACCTTGAAGTCAAAATATTTCACTTGCTCATAATTGAAGGACCTCACAGCATAGATGGCACCGTTTGCAGCGTTGACATTGACGTAGGTGTTAACATCACCGCCACTCACATTGGAGTTGACTATGCTGTAGTACACTGTGCCATTCTGGCCAAGGTCTGGGTCATGGGCCAGAACTGAACCCAGGTATTCCCCAGGGATATTATTCTCTGGGATCTGAAGGAGATACACAGACTTGGTGAAGCGAGGGACATTGTCGTTCTCATCTAGAATCTTTACAGTGAAGGACTTAGTAGAGTTTAGAGGGGGGATCCCATTATCTTTGGCCACGATGGTGACATTGTACTCATCTTGCATCTCTCTGTCCAGAGGCCTGTCTGTCACCACGGTGTAGAAGTTATCATAGTTCTCCTCTAATTTAAAAGGGACATTTCCCAGCACTCTGCACTGAAGCTGGCCATTCCTGCCTGAGTCCTTGTCTGTGACACGGACAAGAGCAATGACAGTGCCTGGGGGTGCTGCCTCACTGATGGCTCCCTGTCTCACAGACACAAAGCCTATCGATGGCCAGTTATCGTTTCTATCCAGCACTTTAACAGTGACTTTACAATGTCCAGGGATTGGGTTTGGGCCCAAGTCTTTTGCCTGGATGTCAATCTCAATAATTGGGCTCTCTTCATAGTCAATTTCTCCCTGAATCTTTATGACCCCTGTTCTTGAATCTATAGAAAATAGTTCCCGGATTCTCTCTGGGGCATAGCCACTAAAAGAATATACTACCTGTCCATTGTTACCCTCATCAGGGTCAGTGGCATTTAAATCAATCAAGACTTTTCCAGGGGGGGAATTCTCTGGGATTTCCACCACATATGATGGCTGGTCAAACACTGGGCTATTATCATTGGAATCAATAACTTTAACATTGATCTGCATCGTCCCTGACCTGGGATATTCCCCGCCATCAGTGGCTGAGAGAATAAGAGTGTGATGATTACGTTCCTCTCTGTCTAACGGTCGCTGAATAACTAATTCTGGAAATTTTGTCCCGTCCCCGCGGGCTTTTACTTCTAAAGAAAATAGATTGTAGTCATCTCGTGTTATTTGATAGGTTTTCAAGCCATTTTCCCCTGCATCCGGGTCGTGTGCACTGGTCAAGGGAAAGCGTGTACCCGGAGCTGCATTCTCTGAAATGTCAATATCAATCTGATCTGATGGGAAAGTCGGCGAGTTGTCATTGATGTCCTGAATATCTATTTTGATCATGCAGATCTCCTTGTCGTTGGCAAACACCTCCATGGAGAGCTGGCACTTGGGGTTCCTCCGACACAGTGTTTCTCTGTCAATGCGCTGCTTGGTGTACAGCAGTCCGCTTTGTGGGTCCACATCAATAAGATGCGGGGCAGAATTCTCCAGCACCCTAAAGTTGGCTTTCTTACCCTGCCCCGGCCCCGTCTGCTCCAGTCCGATTCTAGCATCTTTGGCAATGTTCCCAATCACCGTCCCCGGTCCCTGTTCCTCTGGGACCGAATAATTCAAGTTTTTCAACGTCAGGGCTTGCGCCCATAATAGAAGGAAAAAGAAAATGGAAAGATACATCCCCTGTGCCGTAAGAGACCTTGTAATTTTTATGTATTTACGCTTCCTTTGACTTGTTGATATGCCGTCCAAATGTGTTATTTATTTTATTCATGATCAAACAATCAGTTCTGTTCATCCTGTGATTGTGAGGTACTCATGTGCTCTGTAGGCCTAGGTATTCATCTTCCTTGATTGTCTCTTTGCTCCCCCAACTCTCTCTCTCTCTCTCTCCCCCTCTCCCTCTCCCTCTCCCTCTCTCTCTCTCTCTCTCTCAGCAATCGGTGGTGCTGAATACCTAATTTATATTCAGCTGAGCGCCCAGGCTCATCTGAGCAATAATCGCAATCCAGTCTCCACGAAACAGAATCGTCCTTGTACGTGCTCCTTCCTATAAGACAAAAATGAGGGGGAAAAACTGTTGATTAGTAACTGAGCTCTGTTTCTAATAAAAAAAACTACACAATAGAAAATAACCTTCACTGCACTTGCTACTTTGACAAGCAATCCACCGCTGAGCAAAATTACAACATTGCTCATGCGTAATTCATCTCCACTATTATATGGGAAGCCTGTCAATTAGTTAACCTTGAGAAGCCATTTGGTGCTGGCCAGATATACAGCTCGTAAAGATCCCTCTTGAAGATCATTTAGCACGTTTATTACAATGAACAGGACATCCACGGCGCAGCTTCATCTATCTCCGTATATGAGCGACTTGACAGAAACATTATAACGGTCCATTTTACGCATTGTAAATGTATTAACTGGAAACGGAACTGGCGAACTTTAATAATGTGTAACACTGCAGGCGTAACTGAAGCTATAGACCTATATTGTGGCATTCTTCTGAATAAGTAGCTATGGACAGAATGAGCCTCAAATCCGCACATTCAGGCTATTTAATAATAATAACTATATATAGCCTTGGATCAAGACTATCATTTTATTTAGTCAGACTCGATAAAATACATATATGATCGTCTTGATCCAAGCCTAATAATAATAATAATAGCCCTAAGCTAATAATGATAATAATAATACAAATAATAAAACATAATAAATATATAATTGGACCAGGAATCAGCTGCCAATATCTCAGAACATCTCTCCGCTATACTGCTCTCTCCTCTCACTCTCACCAGATAGATGTGCTTATAAGAAGCTGTTGCATCCTCAAGCACAGCACAGGCATGGAGGGTTAGATAAGCAGTACCAGCACTATAAATTAACAATGAACAAAAAAAAAAGTCTGATGAAACACACAAAAAAGGAAATAATAAGAGCAAAGTGTAAACTCACCTAGAAATCGTAATAATAATAATAATCCGAATCCTTTAAGCACAAGCCCAGTTGGCAGGTGTGGAGGAGAGTGTTCCCACTGCCACGCTGATCCGTTCCCCGTGTCCACACAGCCACCAGTCTCAGACACACACTGACTACAGTGCAGCGCTGTCGGGAAGGAAAAAAAAGTGCTCCAGAAAAGTATGACTGTAATGTCAATGAGCTGAAGTCCTCTCCTGTCTGATTAGGATGCAGCAGCGAGCCTTGCGCCGTGGCTGCGCCTGCAGTGACTGAGTCACCGCGTTTCTTCGGCGGAATTGTTTTTGAAAGATGCGATTCGCGAAAATCCCAGATGATGAAGTATATTATAGATCCAATACGAGGACATTAGCAATGCCAACCGATCTCCTCTTCTTCCCGGCTGGAACAACAACAGTGCTGGGTGACTGATCCCCGTAGTGGCATCGTGTCCTTGGCCACCGTCCGCTAGTGTCCCCCCCCGTTATAAAGTCCACAGAGCCACTATAGGAGAGGATAGAGGCCACTGTTCAATGACAACCTCCGATATCGCCGTGGTTCTTTTTATGCTCGCCAAAAAAAAAGGTTATTTTTAGTAGATGTACAAAATAAAGCTGTAGGCTGTATTTGGTATTTTACGCACGTCGGTCCACCCTCGCCATGCAGAGCGCTTCTTCTTACTGACTGAACTCCGGACACCGCATGGTGCATTAAACATCGTCGCTGCTCCCCCTGCCAGCCAATGGATTTGAAGAGGTGGGGAAAGGAGGAGGGATTCAACAGCCGCTGTAGGTACTAGAGTACAGATGATTGGTGGTCCGCGGCTCACTAGGTGATGCATCTTTTCAAATATCACAGCTCATTGTTGTGTAGCACGTAGCAGGGGTCTTCAACGTCTTTCAGGCAAAGGACCCCCTTAGCTAAGGGAAAGATGAAGCCGGGACCACCCACTTAGGCCTACTACATATTGTATAAAATTGTCTTGCATATTAAACTTTTTCATAGATTTCATAGGTAGTTGGATTCATGCTAATGTCTATTTTCAGACAGTTAACCTTTTACCCATTAAGACCTGATTCTACAAAATGTCTTCTAAATCCTAGCAGTTAAAAAAAAAAAAAAACGTATTTTGCTATGTCAGTGGTTCTCAAACTTTTTCATGTCAGGGACCCCCAAAATGATATGTATTTGGTCACGGACCCCCATCTCAAAATGTTGTGTTCCAGGGACCAGAAGCAAAGATTTGACTCAAAAATGTTCCCTTTAAAAAAAAAATATATATATATATATACAAATATTTGCACAAATGTTGAAGAATTTTCAAAAATAGCAAATCTACAAGTTCATAGCGTTGCACTCTGAATATTTAGTCAACTTAACCGTTGGCTCTGTACTTGGTCTGCTCTTTATCCCTACACAATCACTCACAGAAAAAAGCTGATCTACAAGCTCACAACGCCTCACGCTGTGAGGGGTTGTGAGCTTGTAGATCTGCTGTTTTCGGCTAATGTTCCCCATCATACATAGATTTGGCGGACCCCCTGTAGTATCTCTGAGGACCCCCTAGGGGTCCCGAACCCCATGTTGATGAAGACCCATGTTGTGTAGCAGAGAGGCTTGGGGACGCTCAGAGGCTGTGTGGACTTAAAATTGCATTCATTTGAAATTCAATACAGAATTACTTTACTATGAATTTAATTAAATTGGTCAACTCTTCTGTTGTTTATTAGCATACACCATATTAAACTTAAAATACTCTTAATCAACATACAAAACACATAGATTACACACAAAGCATATGTAGGCTATGTCAGCTAGAGATAAATGGATCCAATTTCATTCCCACTTGCACAATTTCAATTATCTGATTTGCATTCCAAAATGCAGATAACTACCCAAAATAAAGTTAACATCGAAATGGAAACTGGAAATGAAATAAAAGCAGGCTTTTTAGCTTATAAAGTAGGCTACGATTTGCATTATTTTGGCACGAAATGTCACTAAATATGAAACCATTATGAAAAAGCTTATTTTAATCCCAAGGAGAGGGATCATCCTGAGGGAAGTTGAGTCTTTATCTGTTTCTTATTTGCAAACTAGATTTTGTTTTCTCTTTTCTTTTTTTGTAGTGCATTCACTGCAGGCCAGGGGAATGAATGCTATCTGGAAAAAAAATAATTAATCAACTCTTGTCCTCAGAACTCAGGAGCATGCTCTCTGCCATTTCAAGGGAGAATTTGAAATGTGCTAAACCAAACAGTATGTTGGTTTAGCACATTTCTTGCATAACTGCCAAATATAATTTAAATAGCAAGGATCACCACCCAATCAACCAATGTGTGTTTAACGGATTTATTATGAGCAACGAAACGAATGAACCAAAATTAAACTTGACTCTTGAATAGAGTGGAGGAGGGGGATGGTTACATGAGTATTTAAAAACGGAAGTCACTTGATAAAGGTGTGGTCCTTCTCCTGAAGTTGCCTCCCAAGGGCTGTGCCAGTCGTGTGGTGCAGTCCTCAGGACGTGAGGAAGCTGTGAGGGGAAATAAGAGTTTGTATAACCTACGGTTCAAGAGTTATAGACCAAAACCTGAAGTGGCCGGTTACAGCACCACCATTTGAGGTGGAGGTCCTCCCTTAATCTACTGAGAGTGTGCGTGCATGCCGATCAGTCCAGAGGTACCCAAGATCAACTGCTCACACACAGACAGACAGACACACGAACGGATGGACAGGGGCGAAAACATAATCCCCGCCCCTGGTCATTCTGGCCAGGCAGACATTTAACATGTTGAATGTTGACATTTTGGCTTGATGGTAGGATACTAGAGGAAAGGTCATGGGGTCACTCAAATGGTTAGGATTCATCCGAAGGGGAGCATGAATGTGCTCAGCAAGTTTCATGGTAATCCACCCATTACATTTTGAGATATCTTGTGTGCAAGCGGAAATGTACGGGAAAATCAGTAAAATGGGAGTATGGGAGCAATCCAGTCCATAATGGGAGTATGGGAGCAAGCCAGTCCATAATAGGAGTATAGGAGCAATCCAGCTAGCCAAACAGAGATTTACATTTCACTTTTGACCAAAGTAAAATGGACCATCATTCATCATTTAAAGCTAGGCTGACCACCTGTCAGCCTAGCTGACAGTCCTGAAGATGGAACATTTGTGCAACATCCCGCATGAACAGGATAATGTCCCACATTTCAATGATCGTGGTTAAGAGAGAGAGAGAGAGAGAGAGAGAGAGAGAGCGCAATCTCAACAAAAATATAAATGTAAGTAAAGTTACAATTCCATTCTAACAATAAATGCAAGTTCAAGCGCTGAATCAAGTAAGTAAGTACAAGCTTGTTTTAAAAGCCATGGCTGGCAGGGAACTGCACTCTGTGGTGCACACCTTTCTAGTTTGAAATGAATAATGCCGCTTTTGTTTCTCCATATTCCCCCCACACATGTGGAAAACTTTTTGGTGGGTGTGTTTTCTTTGGAACCATGCCGCCATATGGATGTGACCTCTGAGAAATCGTCTTGTTTCAAGTGGCATGCAACAACATACTGTGTACAGTATGTCCCAAAAGTATGTCTGATATAGCCGGTTTCTGTCCATTAGTGGGTTTCAGTTACTGTATAATTATCATGAATTATGGTCACAGGCTGAACTTTAATATAGGACCTCTGAATAAATGCACAATGCACAGAAGACATACCTTGTTACATGTGCTGCTCTGTGAGGAAGAAATAATGTACTTGCTGTACGATAGGGGTCGGTGGGTCCGTTTGTGTGTGTGTGTGTGTGTGTGTGTGTGTGTGTGTGTGTGTGTGTGTGTGTGTGTGTGTGTGTGTGTGCGTGCGTGCGTGCGTGCGTGCGTGCGTGCGTGCGTGCGTGCGTGCGTGCGTGCGTGCGTGCGTGCGTGTGTGTGTGCGTGTGAACGTGCGTGTGAGGTTTGTTATATTATGTTAAAGCATGTAAGTGATACAGAATTAGAAGTAAGTAGTAGTATAGGAAGGATAGAAGGAAGGATTACACAGAGGCTGTAAACAAAAGTTTAGGGAGATGATCCCTCCAATCGTATTGTAGACCATGGATTGTTGCAAAAATAATGGATTGTACAATAACAGAAAGACTGCCATACAGTATATCTATAATTAAGAAACAGGTTTTTATTCAAGTGGATTTAAGAAAGCAAGGGACACCACCAGCAGAGGTGAAGGGTTGCTGTGGATGCATATTTATATACTGTATATACGAGTTATGCTTTTATGTGTATGGCTGGTCTATTGATTAAAATAGAGGAGAAACTCAGGTACAATGTGACTTATGGTGCAGACACACTGGATCTGTTGACTGATGTCAAGTCAACGGATGCAATTAATTTTCTGTGGATAGCAGGAGATCCGGTCGTGCGGTGCATGATGGATATGCGACTTGATGGACCAACCGCTGTATCTGAGCCTGCATAGTCATAACTCAACCTCAACTTTAAGCAAATTACGTCTGCCCAGTGCAACATGGCCACCTTGCGAAACTCAGATCAAACAATCAAATGAAGCAGTTCTGATCAAATATTAATCAAGATTCTGTTACTGCATTGCAATTGCATTGTAAAAATTGCATTGTAAAATTGTGCTGCAGATTAAACCTTTTCATAGATTTCATAGATATTGAATCTATGAAATCTATGAAAAAGTTGAATTTGTTTGACAGCATTTTCTTTTCTATTTATTTATGTGTATTTTCAGACATTTAAGCACTTGAACGCTCAATTCTTGGTAAACGTAACCTTTGGCTGTGCACTTGGTCTCGTAAAAAACAACCTATCTCACAGTATGTTACCGAATGCAGCATACAGAACCACCCACTGGTTGGAGTGTTTGAGGGTCCGGTGCGATCAGAATGTGTCGTGAACTGATCCAATGTATGATCTGCATTCTACACCATTAGGAGTCCCAGATAAAATTTCCATATCGTAGCATAAACGTGGCATAATCTTTCACCGTTCGAGTCTCTTGGGTATTTTAGTCTGACAGGGTCAAGGAGGACAGCCGTCTATGAACCGATCCACCAGGACTTCTGGCAGTGTCATGGTGCTGCAGACACACTTGATCTGTTGACGATGTCTCTGCAAATCATATCCTGCAAACCACCTGTAGTCAATACAGAATGTGATTATTGTGTGTCAGATCAGATTACGGTATGGTCAGAACAAGTGATTCTCTCTCTCTCTCTCTCTCTCTCTCTCTCTCTCTCTCTCTCTCTCTCTCTCTCTCTCTCTCTCTCTCTCTCTCTCTCTCTCTCTCTCTCTCTCTCTCTCTCTCTCTCTCTCTCTCTCTCTCTCTCTCTCTCTCTCTCTCTCTCTCTCTCTCTCTCTCTCTCTCTCACACATACACACACACCTACACTAAAGTTTTGGGTACATCACACACACGCACACACGCACACGCACACACACACACATTAACACTGAGGATTCAACTGTGTATAGAGAAGTTAACACGCACGGACGGACGGACGGACCCAGCGACCCTCTCGACCCCATGGGACTCTTCGACATGCTGACACAACACCCCCCCTCTAGCCTAGACACCTTATCCAATGTCTGCCTGTGTGTTCTCTGTTGAAACATTTTTATTTGACCTAGGTTGCAATAATTCAGACCGGAAGGGTATTTTTGACCAACACTAAACAGTGTAAATGTATTTCAAAATATTTTTTCGAATTTCCATTTCAGCTAAGCAGGCTTTGACTAATTTGGTTTCCAGCAAGATTTATTTAAGTGACCGCAAAGGTGAAACAGAAGTGGGGGAGGAGAGCTTCTGTAGTACAGACTGTTGGCAACATAATTTGGAAACATTTGAAAATTGTGGGAGCCAAAACATCTGTCTCGAGAGACTAGTTTGCACTAGCAAGCAACCATAACTACCAGCCAACAGCTGACTGGATGTGTCCAAGGGTTTTGCTTTGTCTCCTAGCAACATGACAGCGTTTGGATGAAACCACCGTTCACATGCCTCTTCACTTTCCCCCTGACCTTTTTAGTGACAGAAGAGTCAGGATCATTCGATAGTCAGATCGCAACCAAAGCTCAGTAATAACCAGTGGATTTGAGATATCAAGGTCAGCATGTTCATAAATGCTGAAGATAAATGTCACATCACTGTCTAAGTCTCTGTGCATGTGGGTGTATTGAGATATTATGATGCAGTCTGTATTCACTATACTAGACAGGTGCCCGTTGGACACTGGCCTACTCTGGAGCGATGTAAGTCGGAAACGATGCAAATTGGGAATGCATGCCCCACACGAGTATGCAATACCTATTGTACCAGTTGTACCCATCTGTCTGTCTGTGTCACTCTTATGCCCAATTGCCCATATATGCCCATATATGGGCATATCGGTCGGCTCGGCGGTTCTGGACAACTGGATCTCCATGTATGCCATTGCCAATGTATTGGTCGGATCGGCAGTGCTGGACAACAGCCTATCTGACCGACTTCACACCAGCACCGCACTCCCTCTGGGCCTCGGCAACACACGCCGAGTTTGAAGTCCACGCCATAAGGACATTCACTCACATGCACGCAGAGATTTAGCATTTATAGATGGATGTGTTATCTAACCCTGTGAGTGTGTACAGTACACTATCTACAAGCTATGAATGCATAAATTAACACTGAGGATTTAACTGTGTATAGAGAAGTTAAAGTATAGTGTATCTAGTTTGCCTGCTAGCAATAGTAACAGTCTTTTCCTCTGACCTGGCGGCCCTGTGGTTGCAAAACAACCCAGGCTGTAATAGTGTTCGTAACAGTCACAGGGGTCTCCACATTTCTATTTATTTATTTTAGTCCACTGTAAAATCCTGAGTGTTCATTTAAATGGACCTGTGTGACATTGAGTCAGACATTCCAAATTGGGTAATTCTCCAAATATGCTAAGTAATCAGACAATAATTATCTATTTCCTCCAAGACCACATAGTTGCCACCGCAACCTTCGATGCCTTTGCCAAATCACATGCTATCTCGTTTCTCAGAACCACCTCCCTCAGAGCTTAAACAATGTCTGCTGCAGTATCATCTGCCTTGATGAAATGTCACCAGTGCTGCAAGAGATAAACCCTGCCATTAGCAGCTTTCTTCATTAGACCAATTAACGACCCTCAGGAAATGCACTGACAGAAAGTGTATTTTGAATGGGCTGCTGGTGAACAGATACATTAAAATACAATTTTGAAAATTTAATTAGAATCTAATGGCGATGGTCTTTGTTCAGGTGGAGAGAGAGAGAGAGAGAGAGAGAGAGAGAGAGAGAGAGAGAGAGAGAGGCTTTTGTCTCTTTTACTGTCTCTCCCTTCCACTTTGCCTTATTCCAGTCATTCCTCCCTCACACAACGCAAAATGTAGGTTCCACTCTTCCACTATAGAGGAACTGAAGCGACAGCGTAAGCGTTTGTGAAGTTTTACTGTTCTTTGCATTCTCTTTCCACATGATCTCTGAGAGCTAATGTCAGAGCCAACTGGTAGAACACAACTGTCATCTCCTTTCAACCCTATTACATAGCCTACATGTCACTTGACCTACTGTCAAGGTTTTGGTTTGGTGCAATTCTTCCTCATCTTCACATTCTTCAATTACTACAGTATGTTGCAGGAGACCGTGAGGGCAGTGCAGCACGTCAGTGTGGCAAGTTGTCAGGGTCAGGTGATTTGTCCTTCTTTCCATTTAATAAAGTGTACCTTTATTGACGCTGCCACTGTAGTACAGAGGGAGACTGACTGCAACCATAGAAACACTGCAGTGTCATGTAGTGAAGATGGTGTTGTACAGAACACGCCATTTGGTAGCTTAGATTTGGGTGCTGTGGGCTCTCTACAGCAGGGATCTTCACAATTCTTTATGTCATGGACCCACAGACTGACTTATTAGACCAGGTACCCCCCAAATGGGTGCATTTCTCCTTTCCGACATGTCGCCTTTCAGACGTTGACTAACCCTATACCTAACCCTAACCCTAACCTTAACCGCACGCGGAAGCCACTAGTCGGAGTGGTGAGATGTCGGAATGGAAGGAGCACCCCCCCCCCAAATAAGTGGGTAGGCACCCTGATATGAAATGTGTTGTTTTCATATCTTGTGCGCCATGGTTTAAATGAAATTACACAAATCGATTGTAGAAATAGATAGATTCATAGTGGTGATATTGAAACATTGTTGGAATAGTCCCTCATACATTTTTGCATTGTAATCACTTCAAGTTAATTGAATTTTAATGAAACTAAACTACTCCTCATTTGACCGGGGAAGCCCTGGAACACCTTCAAGGATGCCTTGGGACTCCCCGAACACCACTGTCACATGCTGGTGTGGTGAGAACACTATAGGACAGCGAGGCAGGTAGTGATCAAAAAACAATGATTTGGTGTTAAGACAAGAACACTCAGACATGACTCAAGAAAATGACCCAGCAAGGACTGACTGGGGAACAAGACTGATATACACAAGGGATGATTACAAACATAATACACGTATAAGTACAAATACAAGATCTACAGTAGACAAGCCAGTAGTATATAAGGCAAAGTCTGAAGTGTGACATACAGTGTACAGCAAATGACAATTTGCCTTAAACTTATTATCTAGATTATCTGGCAGTTACCTTCGGAATCAAGCAGGGGCGATTCCAGGATCAAACATTTAAGTGTTTCAGACCATAATGAGAATACTGTATGACAATGCAGTGCCTTGTAAAAGTGTTCAACCCCCTTGATAAATCACAAATGTCAATGGATAACAATTAATACATGCATGTTTTTCTATATCTCTGCTGTCCAGCAGAAACCGGCTAACTCCAAAATGTTCATTGTTCAGGCAATGACTAAAACAAAACAAAAAGTGGAGTTAGAAGGTTTTGTTCATCATTGATGTGAAGTGCAGCTGAATGGACCTCCAAGCTCACAATGAGGTTGGAGGTCAAAAGGGGGTGGAGCCTGGAGTCAGCAAAACCAGCTAACTCCACCCCCCTTTGGTGGAGTTAGCTGGTTCAGCAGATAGTTTGAGGATCCAGTGGAGTTAGCTGGTTTTGTCAGAAGCGCTTTTTAATAGGGATGTCCGATTTTATCGGCCTCCCGATATTATCGGCCGATATTAGCATAAAAATTAAATAAGTTACAGGAGTTTTTACTGTATATGGTGTGTGTGATATGAAATTTGAGCTTACCCTAATCACAATAATCCCCGCATATATCGGTATCGGTTGATATCGGTATCGGTAATTAAGAGTTGGACAATATCGGTATATCGGTTATCGGTAAAAAAGCCAATATCGGACAACCCTACTTTTTAATACTTTTCATTGGTTCAATATTTGTTTAAATCAACACACAGACGTAAAGGGTGTTCAATAGCACTGATTTATGGAAAAAAAATGCAAAAGCGGACACATTGAGTTGGCTGGTTTCTGCCGGACAGCAACGAAATATGATATCTTAATTTAACACCAAAAATAATTGTAATGAATTACTTGTAAGTAAAATTAATTGAACATCACAAAATACTTACTACTAAGAAAATGGAATATGCTAAAGTTTGCAAAAGTATTCAAACCCTTTCAATTTGGCAAACTCAATAATAATGGTTTACAATAAACAATCACAGATTTCAATAATATACCTGTTTTATAGAGGCAACGACTCAATCATAATGATCAGAACATCCAAAGTAAGTAAAATAAATGTTGTTTTAGTCTCTGAACCATGGAGAGAGTTCATCATAAACCAATGAAAGAAGTTAGAAGCAAACTTGTAAGAGATCTGAGCTAAAAACAACTTTGAAAAAGTTCAGAAGAGAAATAGCAGTAAGATAAATAGAAATAGTGCAAGAGTCACATTTGCTGAATGCTTATGGCCTACTGTGAATGGCATGATGGCATGAAAGAAACCATTATTCCTTCTAAAATATGGGGGTGGAAAATTGCCAAACATATGACAAGGTACTACTATGCTTAGTTATGTGAAATCATTGTGGAGTCCATTGCAATGATTGGGGGCATTTGCTATGTTGTCTGTTTTCTTGTTTTTCTTAATATATATGTATATGGAAAAAACAGACATGGGAGGGTTTGTTACAATGCTTCATTTCACTGTAGAGAAACATACTGTACCATCTATTGTACCTTTAATCAGGCCTGTTTCTATTAACAGGCCTGATTGGTATACTAAACCCATGCGTTTGCATGGATTTGGGGTTGCCATTGCATGATTTCTTTTGTCTACTCGATACTCGACAGAGCTTGTATTTCCAGAGAAATACGCTAGATTCACATTGAACTTAGTACAGTATACAGTTTGTGCCTTGCTATAGGCTTGGCCTTTCCTGCTCCCACGTCTTTTCGCAAGCACATTTTTCAAGCACATTTTTCAAGAGACACCACACATGCCTTATGCACTGCAGCGCCAAAGATCTCCAATTAAATGCTGTAGCTGCATGCATGCTCACGGCAAGCTGCAAGCTGAGGACCACCTGCCACTAGTGACACGTGAGCGAGGGAGAGTTGGACTGAGAGCCCTCCCCCCTCCCCCTTCCCCCCAGCAGCAGATGAGGCTGGACACAGGATGACACTGTGGTAATAAGAAGAGAGTGAGAACAGAGCTCCATGTGGTTTTTATTCATCCTGAGATGCAGAGCCCTGTGAATAATCATCTATCCACCCACCCGGAGAGCCAGGTGTGGAGGCTGACAACGGACGCTTGTAAAATCCAGAGTGTTAATTTATCTCAGAGTTAAGTTAGCAGTCTGGACTGTGCCTTACAGTATAGTGGCCAAGGCTTAAACCTGTCTTGGCCATTATTGACAGACACAGTTTATAAGCAGCACTTACCTTATCAACCACCAGCCATCTGTCGTCTATGCTCCTTAATTTATACGCTGCGCACCAAAAATGATGTACAGGTCACAACTGTAAGCTTGTAGATCCGACTTGACTGTGCTGTGATTATGGTGAGCATATTCGCTTTTACATAATGCTGCATCTTTACCTGTTGAGTTTCCATCGACTCCCTTGGACTTTCTCTTTTTTTTTCTACCTGTAGGTGAAAGATAAGCCTCCAATTGCAACTTTGTATTAATTATTGTTTTGACCGTTTCAAACCCTAGGGATATAAAAAAAAAGATCAAGCCTGGGCAATGACTGGGATTGGCATACAAGCATACATTCCTCTCTGCTGCTTTTGTGTTGCTAATTAATGTTGGAGTGATTAATTAAAGAAACAAACAGCTGTGTTTAGTTGGCGTTGAAAAGGGTGAGCCAGAGAAAGACCCCCAAGAGAAACGGTAGCTTAGCCTACATATCGTTGCCGTCGGGTGGAAACCTTGTATGTCCAAAACCGTTACTTTGGAGAAAAAACAACAACTGTGTTCCAATGGATCCAATGTAGTTATTATTTAGTCACAAGCTCTTGTTAATGCTTTTCATTGGTTCAATATTTATAAAACCCACAGACACACTTTCACTTTAAAAAATAGGGGGGGGGGGGGGGCAGATGTACAAGCTCACACCGCTTTGCATTGCGACGCGTTGTGAGCTTGAAGATCGTGGAAGAACATGGAGATACAAGGTTTCTGCCCTACACCAATAATATACAGTATACAGCAGCAGAGCTTTTTATTATTACTTATTATTTCCAAGTTGGCTTATTATTAGTGACTTTAGTCATGGTAAATAACTTTGTTGGATTAAGACGCATCTCTCTGTCGAAATTCAGCAAATCTGAGCTTTAGTGTTACTGCCATAAATTATAAATGCTTTCACAAGGCATTCACATTGCTTTGTAGGTTTAGGGACATGGGACCTATGGCATGGCTTTCAGATCATATATAGCCAGTATGAAAAATACTGGTCCTATAATCTTTGAAAAATGTTGACACTCCTGTCTCCTTTTATCCCTGCAAATCCAGAATTTCTCCTGACCGATGTTCTATATTTCCCCCCT
Source organism: Gymnoscopelus microlampas (assembly GCF_963454915.1). NCBI lineage: Eukaryota > Metazoa > Chordata > Actinopteri > Myctophiformes > Myctophidae > Gymnoscopelus > Gymnoscopelus microlampas. The sequence continues at coordinate 19,192,967 of NC_139962.1, forward strand.
GCTTTGATTCAAATGGCTCAATGCCATTGTATTTGTTTGAAGTTTACATGTGTGCTATCCATATAACATTATGAAAACAGGTGGTGCACATGGTGGGATACGTGATACTTTTCCTTTTTTTTTTTACATACTGTACATGTGTACTTCGTAAATATTTATATGTAGTGTAAACCAGAGCCACATCTTGGCACATTGGAGAGACTCTCTGCATATCTTGAGATTAGTGATAGAGTTTTGAAGCATTGCCAAACACAGAATTATTAAATCATATAAGGTTTCTATTTACGGCTGTATTTGAAAGGATAGCTTGTGCCTTTTTTGACTCAGCCTTGAACATAACAAGGAATTACAATGGTATGCCGCAGTAGCTCTAGTAGTTAGTGTGGTTTTCACTTCAAGTAAGAACATCAATAGATTCTGGAGAATGACAGTTTCTCTACACTGTCTATATGGAGCTAACGATCTCTCTCTCTCTCTCTCTCTCTCTCTCTCTCTCTCTCTCTCTCTCTCTCTCTCTCTCTCTCTCTCTCTCTCTCTCTCTCTCTCTCTCTCTCTCTCTCTCTCTCTCTCTCTCTCTCTCTCTCTCTCTCTCTCTCTCTCTCTCTCTCTCTCTCTCTCTCTCTCTCTCTCTCTCTCTCTCTCTCTCCCCTCCTCCTATCATTGCAGTGTATCCATTCTCATAACAAAAGACAGAAATAAGAGCATGGACTACTTTACATCAAAATGGGTCAAAGTATTTTTCTACAGAGGAGGTGGAATCATATTGGGTCACTACATTATTTCTGGCATTTCAGAAAGAACAAGTGTTGTAGGATTGTTCAAAATTACCAAACGATTTTATATAGGTGACCTAATAGAGGGTCTATATTTGTCTTGCAATGGGCAGACTGTATATGTGGATCGTGAAAAGGGCTATTTCGCCATGCCTTTATCTCTCTCTCCTCCTCCCCACTGCTCTTTGTCTCCCGTTACAGCTGACCATTAGTCTTTACTCTGTCCTCTCTGGCTGGCTGGCTGGCTGGCTGGCCTAACAACCGCCTGTGAGTGCTGATGAACTTGAATTCCGTTTCAATACTCTCAAAACAGCCCAGTTTTGCCATCACATTTAGAGACAGTAAGTTGAAAGCAATTTTGGTTTTAGACTTCTGTCTCTCTTACTCTGCAATCTATCTATCTATCTATCTATCTATCTATCTATCGTCCCTGGATTATGCCAACGCTCTGTCTATCCAGCACTCTTTCTCTCTGTTGGTCCCCTGTGTCTCTGTGTCCCTGAAGTGAACAGGTGTATCCATCTCTCTCTTGATGAGTTTATTACTCTGAAGTGTCTCCAGAGTCCCGGTGGGCCCCCCTGCCTCCTAATATGCTTAGACCTCACAGCTTATGTCAGCCAGGGTGGGTGGTCTGATAATGTGCCACTTGATCAAGCCATTCACATCAGGGTCCATCTGGCCTCAAGTCATTTTGGTCAGCTTGTGTGTCAGGAAGTAGAAAGACACCCGACAAACCCCAACCCAACCGGCTGCAACGCGCACGCACACACACACCTAACTGCATGAGACGATTTCTTCAAACATCTAAATTAATACGCTGCTCAAGCTGCTAGCATACACAGGCTCAACCTACTACTATAAATATCCCATTTAACACACAAACACACACGTGTGCACACACATACACACGCACACGCACACGCACACGCACACACACACGCGCACATGCACATGCACGCACACACACACACTATAGGGCCTAGGCTAATGAGTCACATTTCTGACCTAGTGCTGATTTTACAGCATACAATTTCCAACTGACGGCTATTACGTCTTCCAATAATATGGAAACATCTACATTACAATTCTATTTTGCCCATGAATATGCAAAGCCTATATTGCTTGACTTTTCGTTTCAGTTACATATCCTCCAAGGAGGGAGAAGTCTTTTTTTTCCCCTTCTCAACAGGAGATATCAAAGGTGGTGCAAGGCGCTAAACAAAGCCTCCAACCAATCCCCAGCGACCAATGTGCTGCCTGCCAATAGACGTGTGATATGCAGAACTCAGTACGACACCTGATTCCCTCAGAGCAGCTCTGCGTCTTTGTAGAATCTCACTGCCTTGAAGTCTGAATATGTGACATGTTCAAAGTAAATACTGTCGACATACAGTACAGAACAGCAGGAGACAGCCTCTCAGCAGCACCAAGCGCCCTCAGGTTTTCACGCATTAACATGGATGGATATGTGACATGTAAAATAATGTGTCTCTGAAATATTCAACGTGTAAATTCCATGGGTGGATTTATTTAATGAGTTGTTTAAACTAGCGACAGCTGCCTGCAGGAGTGCAGTCTGCAAAAAAAGATGTATGGGTTTGTTACATTCGGTATACATTGGAAATGTATACTGTATGTGTATTAAAAGGAAATGTATTAAAAGTGCCTCCAAATCATGATGTTCGTCAGCCTCACAAAAATTAAAATAGGGTAAGAAATGTAGAAAAGAAAAAGAAGAATCTCTTGTTGTCCATGGGAACAAGTGAGCACATATGCTGGTACACTACACAGCCTAGACTAAGCAGAGCACATGAAATGTATTTTGTCTGAATTGGCTTTTCCTTTCTTTTTGGTAAAAATGGGAAATTCAGCCAGGTCTTTTAAATGGATGTGTTTCAAGTGTGCATTGAACTTCAAGTGGTTGAAAATATAACAGAAAGAGCATCCATCTGCCTAAGAGGGGGGTGGTTAACACATTACTACCATCTAGTGGTAAGATGTGTGCAGCCTTCTATTCAAGCTCAAACTGATCATACAGATTTGACAAAATGGACAATAACCATCACATAATAATAATAATAATGGATGTCACATGTATGTAGGCCAGGTCTACAGTATTGTCAGTCATCGATTTGCTTGCAGTACCGTATGTGTGTATGTATGTATGTATGTATGTATGTATGTATACATGTATGTACTGTATGTATGTACTGTATGTATGTGTTTCTGTCAAAAAGTCAGTTGGCTGGCCAGTTCGGCTATTTTTCTTTTTTTATAATTTAATTATTTTGCACAGTGAAGTGTGAGATTGTATGGTGTATGTTCATGGCGTATGTTCATAAAAAATAGGGATTGGGAATAGGGACTCAAGGGTCCATTCATTGTGCTGTTGATGAAAGCCTTTTTCAAACAAGGAATACAAAGCTGCCTGAGAATTTGTTTCGTGTTATGTATATGCCTGACTAGTATTTTTATTTTTTATTTTTTTGACCAGCAAATAAACATTTCTCAAATCTATGTTTCTCTACTAAATCCAAGGCAATATGTACATTTTTATTGCTCAACGTTTAATGAGTTGCCATGGGACACATTACAGAAGCCATTTAATTCTATTGATTTCATGAATCAATAGTTCTAATATTAATTTGAAGGGGCATAAGTGTAACAGACATGCTCAACTCTCTCTCTCTCTCTCTCTCTCTCTCTCTCTCTCTCTCTCTCTCTCTCTCTCTCTCTCTCTCTCTCTCTCTCTCTCTCTCTCTCTCTCTCTCTCTCTCTCTCTCTCTCTCTCTCTCTCTCTCTCTCTCTCTCTCTCTCTCTCTCCTCTAATTGTGTATGTACATGTGTATTGGATCTGTGTGGCGAATGCGGTTGTGAATTAATATTTTTGCTGCAAATGGCACACACACTTTTGCATTTTCCTTCTTGCAATTATAGAGGATATCCGACTCTGGAGTGGCCAGGGCTTCTACAGACTGTTTCTTAAGCCTTGCTAGTCGCTATACAGTACTCCTTGTTAGTGAATGTATTTAGACGCAAATAAGATTCTAATTTAAAATGCTGTTTTGATTCATACATAGTCTCAATTACTTTTGTTTGGTTCTTCTTAACATGAGAGCCCAACAAAACTGAGAGCAGCAGCTCAGTTCCTGTGGGAAATATTCAGTGCTGTGGTCTCCATCCATGTTTAATTGCACATTCACTATTTGTATTTTTAACCACGTTTCATTTTTTTTGCACTCACTCTGAAACCAATTAGATCGTATAAAATCCCTGCTAGCAAAGTGAAGGGTGACAGAGCAACAATATTCTGCTGCTATTTTGGTTGAAATGAGTGTTAATTAGTTAGGTTAGTATTGATATGGCCCTGGAATGAATTACAAATCATTCTGTGCCTAGCCTAAGTCTTGAATTTAAGATGCTGCACTAAACACAGATTTCCATTTAAACCGATATCTCTGTAAATTAAAAGTTCACATTTGTCTCTTATGAGAGTGGCTTTTTCCTTAATTACAGATATTATTCATAGAAAAGTATATATTTCTGTGATTTTTAGATGGTAGCCTAATCCCTTAGGGTGCACGCGCTTAACGCGGAATTGAAAAAATAACATCCCACCCACTTGTATTTCTTACCTTTTGACAGTATTCAGGATTTCCCACTGATCAGTAATAATTGTTATAATTTCAACTTAAATACAATATAAAGCCAACCTGGATGCAAATAATTAAACAATATGTATGCAAAGGATCAGCCTGTCATTCTTTGTTAATAGAGCCCTTGTGGTGTCAATGACACCACAGCTCCCTATATTGACCAACAAAATCCTTGTGTTCATTTAACTCTAAAATGTGTACACTCAGTGTTAAATGAACACTCAGGATTTTATAGTATATAAGAATTATGTCTGAATTCTTGAATTGAGTGATACAAGTACAGACATAAGTCAAGAAAGCTGTAGTACAATACTCTATATGGGCTTAGAGAAAGGAAATGTAGAGGTCAGATAATAACTTCCTCTCGTGTCCTGGAAATATTCCCTGACCTGTTATAACTCTTGTGCCTTTGTATTGTCTCCTTCTACACATCGGCTCTCAGGGCATTGAGGATCTTACTCTGCTCTTTGTGGCTACAGAAGATATCTGTGATCTTGTTGATGACCATTTGGATTACATTTTTCATTAGCTGAGGATCGTCAGGATGGGCTGGCAGATTGGGCTGAGCTCAGGGAGCCATGGCATATACTGTATAACTTGTCTAAGTTCAATGAAGTCAACCTTCAGCAGGCAAAGCTTCCTTAGTCGGTGGAGACAGTTGCTTGGTGATGGAGGTGGGGTGGGGTCACTGCCTGTGACTTTTGAAAGCGATCAGTATGCACCCTCTGACGGCAGAGATGGAACCCTTGTTGCTTACATGGCAATAGCGACTTAGCCAGCTTCAGCTTAGGACATTCATGTGTCCGTACACGGACAAATGTGTCTGTGGCAAGACTTGTCCATGTCCGTGGCAAATTGTTGACTAACTTTCTTTTTAATATACAAAGCCTTATTTGTTCCTTTGTACAACTTTTTACTTTTGATACTTTTACTCTTACTTTTGATACTCACATTTTAACACCACATACTTTTGATACTTACATTTACTGTGAGCTACTTTAACAATTTAACTCAAGTGATTTTTCTTTTTCTGAATTTAACTTTTACCGGCGTCACTTTCAAATTATATATATACTTTTACTCAAGTATCACTTTCAAGACCTTTAAACAATTCACTTCAGTTCAGTTAGATTTACTACTGTATGTCCATCGGAAGATTAGTGTGCATGTTAAATTGTGATTGGGGAAAACTAGTTACTGGCTGGAATTATCCCTTAAATGGTGGCTAGCACTGTTCTTTACAGGTCTAGATCCTAGACCCAGGGCATAGCAGTGGGCATCACCTGGAGGGACAGGTATCACCTATATTTGAATGACCCTGGATTTAATTACAATTCATTCAAGTCTAGAAATCAATATTTAATGGTAGGGACCCCATATCGCACAATGGGGCATTCAGAATGTAGCCTGCTATGGTGTTAATGTTATACAAGGAAATGCAGTTGCCATGCTCTCCGTTGCTGCCTTAAGTTATTTACAAGTAGTTCATGTTCGCTTGCTTAATACAAAACAATACTACCAAAATGTGAAATTTAAATATAGTTTTTGGACCCCCCAACCCCTAAAAACAACATCAGGAGTTTTTTTTTTACAATCTGCATTAACCCTGCAAGGCCCAGTGTGATCGCACGATCACATGTATGTTTTATAAAGAAATGAGTTTAAATCATTTTTCTTTTCTGTTATTTTTTATTTTTTTCACCTCTAAATCCTCATTGGGTCCTATTGTTTAGTCTTACAATGCCTTTGGCCAGGATATTTGCATATAAATACCCCCCACAGAGCCAGGAATCATCACAACTTGAAAATAATCTGGGCCTTGCAGGGTTAAACGGCAGTGGAATACATATCTCTAACTCTGTGTCCTATACAATTCAAATAGAAGTTAAATAGGGTCTCAGGTAATCCCTTTAGAGTTTTGTGAAAATCCTTTGCTTAGACTCTCTCTCTCGTTCCCTGTCTGTCTGTCTATTGATGGTATGCCAGACAGTTCCTTAGCAACCACAAACATGCATTAGCACTCAACAGCAACCCACCTCAGTGACACGCACGCACGCACGCACGCACGCACGCACGCACATACGTGCACACTGTCCAGACATACACACGAACATCCCCCAGCATTCATTTCCCTAGGTCTTCAACTAAAGCTGGCGGAAAATGAGCGACTCCTTTGATTTTGCAGAATGATGCAAACCCCTCTGTCTGAGAGAGTGAAGTATGTATATCAAGGCAGCGGAGAACGAAGCCTGAGGAGGCGAACTGCCATGATCCTTGACCTTTCAATCCTCCCTTGTCTTTCTTAATAACACCGCCTACAATCATTAGCGCTTCATATTAATGTGGGCCAGGATTCTTCTCTAAAGCCCCTGGCCACAAGTTCAGCCTTTTATTCGTCATTCCCTCACTTAGTAGGCTACAGTTGAACTATAGCATAGCATGCTATTGCTCAGTGTTACATAATTTAACTCAGAGAGTGTACAAATGGAACCAAATGGAACCACAAATGGAACCAAATGGACCCATAATGGATCCGTTTGGTTCCAGTATATAGGAACCGAATATAACATGGCGCCACTACTCCATTAAACTCAATGGACGCGGCCGCCGTGTTATTTTCTGTTTTGAATGGCGTCCACGTTCTCTGCAAACTCTAGGAGTTAAATACATAAATGAACACAGAGGATTTTACTGTGTAACATGATTAACATGTTTGAAATTGTTTTGTTAGGCATTTCCCTATCACTGACTGTGTGTAGAAAGTTCTGCAGGGTGCCCTCTGGCACATCCCACTAGCTCTGCTTGCCAGCGGCGTGTTTGGTTAGCCATGGTGGATTGCAGTGCGTACCATCGGTTTCTGTTAATTTTGCCTGCTATCAGATCATGGCATGACTTTAAATTGTCACACAAGAAGATAAAGGTCTTCCACTGTGTATTCTGTGCCTGTGACCTGAATTTGTAACTATTTATTATGTGTGAAGGGAAATGTTGATTGTTCTGGTGAAAACATTTATTTTCTTTTTTAACTATTCACAGTGCTATAACGTGCGTGCGTGCGTGCGTGCGTGCGTGCGTGCGTGCGTGCGTGCGTGCGTGCGTGCGTGCGTGCGTGCGTGCGTGCGCGTGCGTGCGCGCGCGCGCGCGTGCGTGCGTGCGTGCGTATGTTGTTATTTTTCTGCCTGTATTGTGCCTACTGCAGTGGACAGAAACACACACGCACACGCACACGCACGCACACACACACACACACACACACAGTAATGTACATATACGTGTTCCACTTCATACTCCAAGGGTTCAAAAGAAGTGCAATCCCATTACAGTGATCTCTAAGCTGTAAAGGTGTATATCTGTATCAGATAAAAACAAGCGATCAGGGTGAATGGGGAACTTAGCTGATTGATGGACCATCTTCTTCCAAAATGGGAGGCCAGATGGTTTGTAGACAGTAATCCTTGTCTATCTGTCTCACTGGCAGCCAGGTACAGAGGGACTTTGCTCTAAAGCTTTCCCCTTACCCAACTTAGGCCTCTGTCTCTATGTACTGTACACTGTCAAATTTATAGTGTTAATTTAACTCAGAGTGTACAAATGGAACTAATGATTCCAAACGATCAATGCATAGTTCATGTGAAGCCTTTTTGGTCAAGATTTACAGTGTGTTCCAATGTTTAAGTTGATTATCTGTTTGTAAATACAACTATATTAAACACTAGTTGAGCATGTGCATGCATCTGTGTGTTATACGAAGAAAGTGGATCAAATCATTCCAGTTGTTAGATTGTTTTACTGGCTCCCTGTCTGTCAAATAATCTATTTCAAAATACTACTGTTGCTTTATAAAGCATTGTATGATTTAGGGACAAAATTATTTTCTGATCTTGTGATACACTGTGAATCATCCAGACTTCTCAGGTCATCTGGGACAGGTCTGCTTTCTGAACCCACAATCAGAACTAAACGTGGTGAAGCAGAGTTCAGTTTTTATGCACCACATATCTGGAACAAACTCACAGAGAGCTGTTAGGTCTGCTACAACTCTCAGTTCTTTTAAATCAAAGCTATGGACCTTCCGATTTGCCCGCTGCCTTTACTGAGTTTTTCTTTAAATGTAGGCTACTTTCTACTTACGTTTATGTACAGCACTTTGAGTTGCCTTGTTACAAATAAACTTGCCCTTCCTTTCTTTTCCTTTCCTTGCCTTGCCTTGCCTTGCCTTTGTTGAATTAGGCCCCTGAGCATTAGGGCCCCACGTTGTAAAGGTGTTAATTGTACTGTGTAGATATCATGGTAGAATGTGGTGTGATTCATAATGGTGAATATGGAGTCATTTGTTGTCGTTTGTTTGTGCACATTCATGTTTTGTCACCATTCCATTCCATAATCAGGTGTTGTATTGCTAAGACATTGTGGAACTACAATCACACATTCTTACAAAGACAATAATCTTCCTTCTCTATCCTTTTCAGGGCAATATTTAAATACTTTATGCTGGGGAATCTGTCTGAATTGTAAACACCACTTTTACTTGTTTGGTAACAATGATCTGTCAACGCCCACATCATGTCTTAATCAACACTTCTCTCTAAGTCCTTGAAAGGTTTCTCTGGTATTGTTGGCTCTGATGTGAATGTTTTGCCTGACAATTTAACATTAGAGGTACTGTGGATGTATTTCCTGGATACTTGTAGAAATGTGTAGACCAGACAATGCTTTTCTGGGAGTCAACTTAACCTTGAGTTTATTGCCAAACAATTGAACACAGTATACAGGTTGGTTAGTAGTTTGCAGCGGGTTGAGGCATCGGGTGCGTTGGAGCAATCTCTCCGACACAGAGACCTTCTGTGTCTCCCTATATACAGACAGATGGGCACTTATTTCACAATATCGGAAGACACCCCAGATGACAGCTGTCGTAATATCTCACTATTAATATCACACCCACTGACCAGTCCACCTATCATGCGATCGTCTTGACCTTACAAGGGCCAACATTAAGGAGCCTAGGTCAGGTGCTGGTTGGCAGCCTTCAGATGTGGTCACACTAAGGGACCATAATAGCCCTGAATCAGAAGTGCGAAGTCACTGTGTTCTCCTCAGGTTCAACTTCTGGCTATCCTTTCAGGCCTCAGCCTTTAACTCTCTGTTAACCACAGGGCTGTCTTATAATACACAGCTTTATAAGTAAATTATGCATAGATACTAACAAAAGACATTGACATACCCTCCTAATCCCGGTTACCACCGGGATTCTTACGGATCTATGGCATAAGCAGCTCATGAGAAGAATCCTTCTCATGGGCACCTTGCACCACGATAAACATGGTTTAGCATTGAAAACGTTTCACTATTTTAATAACTGCTGTTCTTACTGTACTCCTTGTTTAGATGTAACCTGTGACATCATCAGCCAAAAGAGGCTGATGTGTTTTTCCTGTTGAATACCTTTTCTTAACCGTCTTACTCAATAAATGTTAAGTTTTTTACTGAATAAATTCCTTAGCCTATTTTGAGCCTTACGTCATCTTAGTCTGTATTCCAATATTTTACATAGAACAATAACATTTTTATTTCACACTTGTATATGATAAAATCCTTACATTACACTCCATGCGTTTACTGCAATGCCGTTTCAATTTTTTCTAGGCATAAATTATTACATTATGTTTAGCAATTACTCATTTCCTCCCGTAATATAATACAATACCCCTAAGGGTCAATCACTTCAAATAATGAAATCATAAAATCATAAACATAGCAAAAACTCTCAGTGTGACAATGATTTGCCAACACCCTCCTATGTCCCTTTCAGATCCATGTCCGTGAATCTGAGATATTGGCATTTATCATTGTCAGGTTCACCTTGAGTATTCATCAGCGTCACTTTCCCTCCGGAGAGAGTCCCAGACGGGGCTCAAATCCGGACGCGGGTTCATAAGGTTGAACCATTTGTCCAGAAATAGGTTGAGCAGTTAAAGCTCTTACCTGTGATCTGACTCTGGACCTTACCGACGCACACCTTAGAGGTATGCAACAGGAACAAATCACGACAAAGTCAATTAGTTTGTTCGTGCTGCATGTTTAGCTCACCGTTTGTCGCGTGGGGTGATCGCTGAGAAATCAATTTTGGGGGGCGGTCAGTTGTGACAATTTGGGTTTGACTGTCCCGCCGTATCCTTTTCCATCAATTCCAGTGTTATAATCTGCATGAATCTGTGATGAAGACAACACATCCAAAACATCCTGGATTACATTTTTCCTTAACTAATATGTCATTTTCTTTTTTTAAAATGTTTTGCCTATCTTTCCTTTCACCTCCCTCCTTGGCTAAAATACCTTTTCGCCACATGTGTCACATTTTGCTGTTAGTATGACAGATAAATTAATCACATTCTTGGAAGGTCGATGGTCTGAAACACGCTTTTTTCTTGCGCTGAAGAACGCTTTACTTCGCGAAATTACTCCCCTCGTTATCTCCGATTTGATGATTCTGTGATTGAAGTTCCATAGTTCTGTTGACAACGATTGTCCCGACTGTTGTTACCACATCTCTTCCTGTGGAATCTTCTTTGTCCTCCACTCAGCCTCTCTGAGGAGACAGTGAGATGATCCGTGTCATCCACCCCCTGACCTTGGGGAGACAGTTCTTGTCCGAGTCTCCACTACCAGGCCACCCTGGTTCTGGTAGGAGCCTGTTGTTGAGTCTCCAGTCTCAGCCTGTTATAGGGGCTTTGACGAGCCTGTGTGCGTGACAGAATTTCTGTCCACGTGATGTCCTTTGTTACTTGCACCTGGGGCTCCCATCTTGGGTTGCTTATGATGTCTGTGTCACCAATGACCGTAGGCCTTTCTGTAGCCCCATGTCCGGTCTTGTGATGCAAACCCTCTTTACAGCGGACACGTCCACACCAACTTGGATCTGTCCTTTCTCAGGTACTGGCTTTGATGTCATCATGTACCTTTGGAAACGGTTAGCCATACTCTACCTACCTATCTCATGTCATATAGGCTAATTTTTCTTCTAGGTTTTAATCCTGTATAACATTTTACTTTAGTTCTGGTGTAACTTTATCCACCTTTATTTTGTGCTAGAACGCATGTGTATTTGACTGAAAACAAAAGAAAAAAAAACAACAAAAACATTATTTACGTTACCAGCTAATGTCCCATATATATATTGATTATTATTTTTTATCTAGGTTTTCTCTTGCTTTCTTAGTTTGCTCTCCCATCCTCCCCTTAATCCAACCCATTGCCCCTCTGGCTCGTGTGCCATTTCCCAGATGTTTACCTAATGTTATCATATTATTTATCACTCTGGCCCCCTATCAATGCACACACAATTTTGCAATTATTCCAAATATCTTTATCAATACTTGGCACCCTCCTAGTGTCAATTGGGTACCCTCCTGGTCAATGTTTTTTATTTCACAAAAAAACACATCATTTTCCTTTACCCTATGGTGTTTTCAAAATGCCAGTTTTCAGTCACTGCCTAAACCATGACAGTGGGTTGTATTGCCTGAGAATCAACCTGTCTATATAGGCCGGCTTTGAGCAAGTGTAATGGATACCTTGTGGCTGTGCAGGTATGTCTGGCCAGAGGCGGGAATCGGGACATGATCACGTGGGACAATATAGTCCTCGTGATCCAGGGAACCCTGCATTGTGCATTCCCCTCCTCTTCCCCCTCCCTCTTATCATGTGGGCCTTTCTTCCTTCCCACCCGTGCAACCACTCTGTCCTTGAGTGACGAACTTGCTATGTTGGCAGCCCCCCTTTTGACGGAACTTGGCTAAAAACGAACCTCTTCCGTCGGATGCCTATAACCGCACGTGATTTGCTGATGTGCTTCCCAGGTCATTGTATGTGTCCTTGACCGCTGGGTAGTAGACGGCTTTACATTTCTTCAGGCAATCTGATTTTCATAGTTTGAAAACCTATAGGCAGCAGGTGGAAAACTGGCGCCTGACTCACAATCTTTCCAAATTTATTAAATATCATAATATATATTCCTTAAATATTACGCTATTCTGTGTGCATTGAATGCTTCCAATATAGGGTGTAAATATTTATCCTACTTTTGTGGAAGCCTTCGGAAGCCTTGACATTCTGGGGCTGTTTGAGGATTCGTGGCACATTAGAGGTATGGACACCATCTAGAAACAAAAACAACAAAAGGGAGAGAGAGACAGAGAGATCCATTATCCTATTTTAATTAATATACCTTCTGTATTTGATTTGTTTAATTGGATATTACTTATTCCTGGTGAATATTGTGTGTCCTGTCTGTCTGTTGGTTTTACAGCTCCTCTCCCATATGATGATTTTCCTAAACAAATCAGAAACATTGTTAGTCTCTATTCTTATTTAAATATTTCTCAAAATGTTGTATTGGACACCAATAATTTTTCGCTTAGTCTTCTTTGTACCGTCCCTCTGACCCAGATTTTCTAGAGGACAGAGAGAGAGTTACTAGCATTATGTTATACCATTTTTAATTAATATTAACAGTTTTCAGTCAAATACATCAATGCATTTTACAATTCTGTCGTCTCTTCATGCTTGTATATATATATATATCTCTTTGGTATCTTATGTCTTTTGGCTGTGCTCCCGGAAATACCATAGAGGTGTTAATGTTCCTGGGCTTGCTTATCACTTAGCCTTGTTATGTGGCAAAGTTCCCGGAAATACCTTACTATGAACACCTCTTAAAACATAAATCAAAAAACAAACAAACAAATATTTCTAACTTACACTAGCAGCATGACATTTTATGTCCGTCAACCATGGGCATTCAGATGAATGCATCCCCCTTATTGAGCCCTAATTTAAGTTCTGCAGCTAATGTGTATTATGCATGAGTATTTATCAAAATGTTTTACCTTAATATCCCTCCTTTATAACTAATGAAGTTATAACTGATATTTTTAGTCTGATTTAGTTATCCTATTGCCTATATATCTATCAGGGACTAACGCCGATGCATGCATTTCTTGTATTATTTTACCTTTTAGTCATTATACCTTTTACCTAAACAGTGTTAATGTGCTGTGTGGTGGCCTCTGTATTAATACCCCCTACTGGGATTTAAACAGTATTTTTGATCATTGATCTATTGATCCTACTGTTTATGTCTCACAGATTGACTCTATGAAATGACACGCTAAATGCATATTGCTTTCTGTCATGATTCCTGTGAGTACTGAGTGAACTTCCTTTGTGGCTATAGATGTTGTAACTACTTCTATCTTGAAACAATCAGCGCCTGGCTCCCGTTTGACTACTGTTGGTGGTGTTACACTTATGATTTCAACCTCACTATCTTTACTGTCGTCATTTTTACTTTGGTTAATACACTGTTTGTACTTTATTTTTTCCATATTGGCTTTAAGCTGTTTAGCCTTTGTAATTTTGCAATACTCTATGGGAGGCTTTTTGGTGCGCGGTCTTCTGAAACCGCGTTGTACCTGTCCTATTTCACCGCAATTCCAGCAGCGTATGTTAACCTTAACTTTGGTATGTGACATTGCCGACACACATTACATTTTTACCAGAGACACTTGGGGCAATTTACTGTTTAGAAGACGCTGTTTTCTTTCTTTGATCTTCAAGGGTCTTTATAATCTGGGGAGATTTACACAAATGTATACATTTCAACAGTTAATTATTGCTTCTAATCTTTTATTTCTTTCACGCAGTTGGCTATCATGTCATCGCATGTATTGAACAGTTGATGTGTTGTCATAATTCCCTTGAACATCACTGCTGTTTTCTCCGGCCCGTCTATGGTTGTCACGAGCACTACCCCCCTTTCCTGTTTCCAAAAATCAGCTGTTGACTGACATGATATGATATTAACATCACTAAGTTTGTCCGCATACTGTTCTTCAACGTTTTCATTTTGCAGACTGTCCTGAAGTTCCGACCCCTCTGGTATTTGACATTTACAGCTGGTGGTGTAATCAACCGTATTGGACTCATCGTTAATGATGGGCTTGGGCACATTTGCTTTCAGAAATCTTTCTACACAGCAATAATCTTGTAATAGAACGTCTTCATCCTTTCCCCATAATGCAGGCTTATAGCTGTCACTTACAATTTGATCCCACATGGCTGTTGATTTCTGTACATGTTTTGTTTTTCTACGACATTTGCCTGTCCTACCCCTGTGGTGAGGCATACTTTAAACGGGGTTAAAAGGAAATCTTAGAGCATTGATCTGACGATCCCAATGTATGAAAATTTGTATTGCCGTCGAATGGGTCCACGTAATATTATCTGACTTTGTTATCACTTCGCTTGTGGGCAGTTGAGTGAGATATCGGTAATGGCTTTGTATGTGAAAATTGATCTGATCCAGTTTGTTTTTAACCTTTGGTGACAATGCGTTACTGTAATTAATTACTGGGATATATATTACCGCATTTATATAGACGTTTCTCGCCTGACGGTGAGCAGCGTCTATATGTGCCCAAATGAGTGTGGCTGATTCTTTACGATCATGAATTCCTACTGATAGCACAACTGTTTCTGCGTAAGGATCTATTCTAGTGTTTTTTAACAGTTCTACAAGTTTTTGGAACGTAATTCCAATAAACGGTTGGATTTGAACGTTTCCAAAATCTTTTGGGGTTGTTATATTTAGAACATTCTCATCTCCTATTATAATATTTGGCTTAGTCCGATGAATTTCCCAATTTGCCTCCCTACAGCTGTAGCAGTACTTTGTATCTGGTTGTGACGTATCAATTTTTTGAGGAAAAAATCTAGACTCCCATTGAGCCGGTTGTGACGTAACACTTTTTTGAGGGAAACCTTTAGATTCCCATCTAGCTTTGGTGTCCTGTACTGGTGTGATTATTTTCCTACAATTTTTTAATGTATGGCCAATTTTTAGACACTTCCAACACCGTACCCCTGACAGACTTTTTTGTGGATATTTTTTTTTACAAGAATCAAATGCATACATTTGAAGTTATCTTAACGCGTTATGTGTGTGTAACTTAGCTGTTGTCGCGATGTGGGGTGGTATTTCTGCCTCTATTTCAGATGTCAGCTACCCCCAACCCTGTTCAACTTGTTTTCGGATCCTATGCCTTGGCAGGCGTGATTGGAGGAGAGCGTTGCAGCCGTCAAGCCTCCGCTCAGTCGTTATCCTGTTCGGGGACGCCAATTGTGGATGTATTTCCTGGATACTTGTAGAAATGTGTAGACCAGACAATGCTTTTCTGGGAGTCAACTTAACCTTGAGTTTATTGCCAAACAATTGAACACAGTATACAGGTTGGTTAGTAGTTTGCAGCGGGTTGAGGCATCGGGTGCGTTGGAGCAATCTCTCCGACACAGAGACCTTCTGTGTCTCCCTATATACAGACAGATGGGCACTTATTTCACAATATCGGAAGACACCCCAGATGACAGCTGTCGTAATATCTCACTATTAATATCACACCCACTGACCAGTCCACCTATCATGCGATCGTCTTGACCTTACAAGGGCCAACATTAAGGAGCCTAGGTCAGGTGCTGGTTGGCAGCCTTCAGATGTGGTCACACTAAGGGACCATAATAGCCCTGAATCAGAAGTGCGAAGTCACTGTGTTCTCCTCAGGTTCAACTTCTGGCTATCCTTTCAGGCCTCAGCCTTTAACTCTCTGTTAACCACAGGGCTGTCTTATAATACACAGCTTTATAAGTAAATTATGCATAGATACTAACAAAAGACATTGACAGTACTTCTTGATTTCTGGTTGTATTTCATCCAAGCCCCATCCTAGGTTTTCATTCAACTTGGCAAGCAGGCTGGTGCTGTACTGACTACAGCAGTTGATTGGCTCCTTTCCCCACCCACAAGCCACTTTGAAGCCTTAATCATAACCTCCATCACATATTGAATGCTTAAATGGAGAGGTGCATGATTCAAATTTCTAGTGCACACTGTGTTAACAACTTTCAACCTGGCGTTCCTTTTTTGGGCATGTCAACAATTTCTAAAATAGTGAAATTAGCCAATCTACAAATTTACACCGTGTAGAAGATACAGGGTGTGATTCTGTTGCAAAACGCAGTCTCCAAAAGACAGAATCTTTTGGAGAGTTATTCATGGCTGCTGACTAATTTAACTGTAGTCTTGCACCATCTCTAAAGCTCTTCCAGGTTCATCAGACAGCTCCATTCCCCATAGGAAAGGTATCTCATCTCCCAATGCAAGTTTGGGAGCTTCTGCTAGACCCATATTGTAATGCTAGTTAACTGATGAGCTAAGATGAATGAACAGCCTTGATCACATATGCACAGCGTGTGTTGCTGTGCTTATGTAGGCTACTGTATGGCATAGGGCAAAAAGTGAATGTGGGATGAATATGAATTGGGGACAATTATCTATTCATACACAGAGAGAACAATATGTGATCTGTTGTACTGAAGTGAGCTCGATGCTATGCAAGCCCATTTCCTCCACTGAGTAATAGCAAGGCTTGACTTGTGAGTTGCCTTGTAATTCAGACTTAATATCTCAGTATTTACTGGCTCTGCAGGATAGCAGAGCTATGAGGGGTTCTGTCTGTCTGTCTGTCTGTCTGTCTGTCTGTCTGTCTACTCTGATAATCTTGCAAACTTGCTGAACAATCACAATTGCAACTTTATAACCAAGTTTTTCTTTTTCTTTCTGAAAGACAATTTCAAGACAAAAACACATTATTATTAGATATAAGTCACAATCGTTAGGGGGAAAAACTCATTGTGAGATATACATTCATAATATTTGCATGGCAATGAGAATGTCCTTAAAATTAAGATATTTCTAGTTTTAATGACTACTGTATGTATCATTACAGTGGCTTTGACCTTTAACTTGTATTTAAATAGTGTGAGTTCTTGAGAAGAGCATTTTGCTCTGGTTCCTCTATCGTCAGGAAGAGGCTCTGAACCAGGACAGGGTGGCGAGAAGAGGCCAGGAAACAAGCTGCTTTTTTTAGACCATCCATCTGGTGAACCAGATTTGCTATTTTTGATAATTAAAAAATAAAATAAAATAAAATAAAATAAAATAAAATAAAATAAAATAAAATAAAATAAAATAAAATAAAATAAAATAAAATAAAATAAAATAAAATAAAATAAAATAAAATAAAATAAAATAAATACTATCGTCAACAGTGTAATTATATAATCACAATATCAATATTGAGGTATTTGGTCAAAAATATATTAAAAAAATATATTTTTGGAATTGGAAAAACTGCCAGCAAAGAAAGTACAAGCATCCAGCATCAAGCGCTCAGTGGCACGTTTGAGTGTCTTTGAGTGTTATATTTGTATGCTTTAAGAGTTACAAATGGATAAATTAAGATCTTACTGTTTTGGGACATGAGTGTGACACCTGCTAAGATCACAAGATGCAGACTTTTTTGGGTTATATTTGTTTTACAGCGTAAAAGCTTTTATCATCATTAACAGCTCGATGATCAACATTTACATATTTTTGCAAACTGTTCATATTTGCTTGGTTACAATTGCAAAATAAAAATGTGTTGTTTGCATTGATTGTTTTTCATTAATTAAAAACATAAGACTT
This sequence comes from Gymnoscopelus microlampas, assembly GCF_963454915.1. NCBI lineage: Eukaryota > Metazoa > Chordata > Actinopteri > Myctophiformes > Myctophidae > Gymnoscopelus > Gymnoscopelus microlampas. Next base: position 19,210,978 of record NC_139962.1, read on the forward strand.
ACCATATTTTATAATGACAAAATAACTTGCTTCACAAACCTTGTACAATCCTGACATTTGCACCTTTCCCTGCTCTTTTTTTTATGTTTTAGACACCATGAAATATGTGGAACTCAATCAGAAACATTTCCCCATCAATCCATCACCACAGTCCATTAAAGCAAACTGCAACAGGAAATGGCCTAAGGATAACAACACACAAGTATGTCATCAGGTGTGACAAATTGGAAAACCTGCATACATATAAATATAATCGGGTCACGTATGCCGTATTGCCTTCCAACTCACTGAGGGAAATTTTGATATTAACAATTAATTTACAGTACCACTAGGCCAACAGGGACCCTGACACCGAAAGCCAAGGTTTGCAAACCTTGGCTGTGCTGAGTATATGTAAATTTGATTGACAGGCCTTACCCTACTGGGTAGAAGTTCATGTTTGTTTGTTCATGCAAATCTGAGTAGCATTTTAAAGTGTTGCCCCATACTTACATTACCATCTCCTGCTGTTGCTCAGGCAGGAACAACCTGGTGATTTGCATGCAGCATTCTGCCTCAAACTGAATGATAAACAGGAAGAACTTCCACTGGATCATGGCACAGCGATGGTTTTCATGTTTTGATATTGACTATGATGAGTAGAAACAAACATTTTTTTTCTGTTAAATTACCACAAAAGATTTGAGGTATGTTTCAGAAAAGTTTGGTTCTATGTGGCCTACAGCATATTATAAAAGCATGTGTGCGCCCAATCAGGTCAGGGACGAGGTGGTGGGGACCACTTTTGCATCGGCCCACACAGTTTCTGTGGGCCCACGCAATTTCCCACGCAATTTCTTTTACACATTAATCATTTAATTCATTCATTTTCGATGCTCGCCTTGCCTAGGTTCTTCAAATGCAATATTGTAATGATTTCGGCAGCATTGTGTCTTGTCTCCCTGCATTTGTTTTCCAATGTTGACATTGCTCTCAGAATGTATCTCTCCCCTGTCTCAGTAGCGGGGAAAGATTATTTTGCAAACTGAAAATGATCAAAAATAGACTGGGGACTGCATCGATTCATGACAACAGACTGAACCATCTAACTTGTCCATTGAATCAAGTCAATATACAACGTGCAGTGCTTAGAGTTAATTTATATATACCCTGCATGCTGTGTTTGGCCTTCATGTAATGTATGGTTGGACATTGGCAGTGCCGACTGTAGTGCTTTCTGAGAGAATATGACAGCTGATAGTGTGTGGTGCAGAGGGCTTGCAATGATGATTAGCACTTTCCCTGTGATGACCGGCTCTAATAATAATAGGCTAATTGCAAAGCACTAATTACAGTCATTTTGATCATGTCTAATAAACAATGTGGTTATCTATCGATGCATGCACACATTACGCACATTACGCATGCCGTCTGAAGTGTGTCACAGACACACTTTCCTTTAGGAGGAGTGGAGGAAAGTTTCCTATGTATCTCAGTTTGGAGCGTGTTGTAGCGATAGACTATACCATATGGGCTCATTGGGCTGTATGCGGACAAAATACATTTACCGCACCCACCACAGCCTCCATTGCCATTTGCGAAATGGTCCATACCCCTCGCCTTATATCGGGGCCCTGGGATTTTGCGTTACGCCACTGTAATTATTCCATAAAGTTTAAACAGGAGGCAAAAAGAAGGTACAGTATTAATAACAACTGACTCTGATTCTGCGGCTTGGAGGGCACGTCAAGCAGCCTCTGTGTCTGCCTGCTTTGCTTCACTTGCCGGGGAGCTACATTTTCGGGGACAGAAGCAGCCCTTCCAGCAGCAGCAAACATGTCTTTTATTTGAAAACATGTGGCAACTTCAACTAGTTTTAAAAAATAATAATAATTCTCCCCCTGCTTTTCAGCACCCCCCTTAAGTTTTTTCAGTGGCATTGTGACCTGTCTCTTTGCATTCGTGACCATCTGACTGAGATTTGAGTTTGAATGAAACGGTCAAAAGCCAGCATGCAAACACACAGGTATGGGAGGGGTGGAGGCCGCTCTTCTGGTGTCGAGCAAGTGATGTGATTGGGCCATTATGTAGCCCTCTAGCCCCCCCGCCCTCTTCCCCGGCCCATTTTAATGGGCCGCTTCTGGAGTGTCAGCGGCTACGTGGTCCTAGTGCCTGCCATTTTTTGCCTTTTTTTGTGTCCTCGCGGCCCAACTACCGGTCCGCGGCCCAGGGGGGACAAGTCACCCGTATCCCCCGTGCCATATACGTCCCTGACGCCAATTACAGTGTTGGATTTTGCAAGATTTATTATTATTGTTATTATTCCCTTTCACTTTCATTGCCATATAAGTTGAAAGGTCATCGCAGAGCCAGTAGAAGGTTATTGTGGCCTATGTGAAATGGGAATAATGGAGAATTAATGCAAAGTGCAAAGCACGCCTGGCACAGAATTTCTGGGGGGAATGCATGAGTTGTAACCATTAATTATAACTGGGCCGTACAACCAGCCACACAGTGGATGTGTGGTTTATGCCTATGTTGCTTCTGTACAAACAAATTAACTCAGCAGTAAACTTTTGTTTCGCATTGTTAGTGGCAGGGGTCTATGGCAATGTCGGCGATGTTGTTTGGTCGGTCCCAGACAAGATATCTTGAAAGCTACACTGGATTACCATGGAATTTGCTGTGCACCTTCATGCTCCCTGAATGTCCCTTGCTGATTTTGACCTTATGGTTACAGAGGCTAATAGGGCCTTCGCTGCAAGGGCTCCACTTTTTCAAGCCAAGTTTATTTATATAGCACGTTTCAACAACAAGGCAATTCCAAGTTCTTTACACAAAACATTAACAGCATGAAGACACATTATAAAACTACTAGAGTTTCGGGGGGCTACGCCCCCCTCAACCCCAGCCGCGCACGGGGCCCAGCGTGGGTGCGTGTATATTGGGGTACCCAAATCGCCGGAGTAAAAGTGTCCAAAAGGAAAAAAAAAAATTGGAAAAAATGTTAATAGTGATTGTTACTTTGGTGGTCCGCGGACCCCCTGGTGGTCCGCCGACCCCTGTGAGTGTTGGGACCCCCGGGGACCCCCCTGGAACATGGCGGACCCCTTCGGCAGTTTTTGTTTTTTTCATGCACGGTTTGCTTGTTTCTGTCGCTTGTTTTTTAAAACCTGGCAGCAAACTTGGCAACCCGACTGACATCACTGACCTATCTTTGGTATTTGTACTTCCGGGTTGCATAATGATGACATCACTGTCGAGTCCTGTGGTGTCATGAACCTAGGCAGGTTTGTTTACCAGATTACCCTGGGCAGCGTGCTGTGCTGTGGCCGTGGCTGTTTGTTTTTGTGTTTGGGATGAACATGGCACGTGAAGGACGGACATATTGTGATCGAGACATGAGTGAAGTGAAAGTAACGGCCTGGGTGGAACAAAGGAGGTACGTAAGAAGGGGGGGGGGTTGAAGCAAAGGAGCTGTGTGTGTGCTGTTGTGGAGGAGATGGGCAGAGTGCAATGGCGGCCGCTCGTGTTGTTTCGGCGAAACCCGTCGCCGTGCGGTGTCGGTGGTGTGCACGGTAAACGGTACGAAGCTGCCTCCCCTTCCGTTTTGTCCGACATTTGGTGAGTAGAATTAATTATGTTGCGCGGTGGAAAAGGTGTAGTGAGCAATGAGATGTCCCCTACGCGACGCGTAAATTCAGCGCGGCCGCCGTGGCGAGTCAGTTGGCGACATGTGGTCTGGCGGTGCGTTGTTTATTCGATAACAGAGCTGTGGGGTGTCCGCACCTAGGGTGCGGAAGTCGCTCGCCATTTATATAGTTAGATAAAAGGGTGCTCCTCTGAGCGCAGGTCTTTGCCAGGCTGGGTGGCCTATCCAGGGCTTTATCAGTCCCGGCCACAAATCTTTGAAGCCAATTATAGGCAAACAGTATTCACCTTATTCCTATTCTCCAGGGCGCCGCCATCGCCTCTTACAAGGGGCACCATTGAGTTTTTCTCTGTGTGCTGCTTGCGTGGTATTTTTCTACAGCGAGATACTACCAAATCCCGCCCTGCCTGCCTTGCGATTGGGTGAATGCAAACATGAGAAAACAAGGACTCCACTCCCAGAGGGGACGGTGGAGGGCGTTGTCACATTCTAATACAGCCCAAAACCCACATTTTTTTGACTGGTCTGGTGGCGTGCCTCACTGAGCATTGGAGTGCCGACCCCAACCGTGTACAATTTTTTAAAAGTATAGTTTTGGACCACGTTGGAGGCATGCTGTCTAGGGCTTAACAAATGTCAGGTTTTGTAGTTCTAAAATGCAATTGTCGGTAGGGTAGGCTACATTAATGATGATAAAAAAATCGGACCACATCGGTCTAATTCTCTCTCTCTCTCTCTCTCTCTCTCTCTCTCTCTTTAGAACAAAATGCCACAAATCATGAACGCAGCGTCCGATTGCGGTGAAACTTTGCACGCACATTCGCACTCAGTGTGTTGCCAGATTTTGCAAAAGAAACAAGCGGCCAGGTCTATGAAAACAAGCCTAAAAGAAGCAATAGGCTCAGACTTACGATCGGCTATTTGAAAATAGCAGATCAACAAGCTTACAATGTGTCACATCACGACACGTTGTGAGCTAGTATACCTGGTGTACCTGGCTCCACATATTCTCAGATGGGGGTTTGCAACTCAAATACGGACAAATACATATAAATCTTGGGGACCTTGACATGAAAAAAATTGGGAACCACTTGTTTAAAAAGCAAGCAAGCCCAATTAAGCAACTACACTTTAAAAAAATCCCAAATTGCTTATTATAAGCAGACATAGGGGCGGCCATAGCTGAATGGTTAGTGAGCCCGCCTAGGGAGCCAGAGGCCCTGGTTGCCCCAGGTTCGATTCCAGTGATTCAAATTCAATTGGACACTGCATTCAGGATTTGCCAATAGATATAAAAGTAAATGATTTGTGTGAATTTGGAACATCTGTAGTGGTAATCTTTGAAAAAGACGCAACATGGCGGAAAGTCGATAGCCCGGGGCCTATATGGGTCGTTTCGTCATGATCCAAGAATTTTCTTTTGACTGTATGACCTATAGTTCAAGAGTTATAGGCCAAAATGTGAAGCGGCCTGTTATAGCATTGGCTGATTTAAAAACTTTGGGGTGGAGGTTCTTCCATGGCCTACTGGGAATGTGCGGGCAAAGTATCACTCCTATCACTCCAGCAATGCCTTAGATTAGCTGGACATTTAAACAGTTATGAAGGCTTCAGTTATTGAGCACTCAATTCAGAAATTAAAAGTAACCACCAGTAATCACTAGATTCATTAACCTAATGTTACTGCAAACCCTTACTTATCAGCACCATATGAACACTGACACACTATCTTACCATCACCTGAAAAAGATCCAATTCCAGCAGTAAAGTGGCACAATTTCAATTTGGGGGTGCTCAAAGGGGCAATATCATGCACTATGCATATATATATAATTAATGCAGCAAATGTACCATCTGTATTTTCAGAAGTACTGTTTTGAGAAGTGGTTTGTGTGGTTGCTATAGCAGCAGGGTAACATACGTGAATTTTAGACCACCCTTTGCCAAGGAAGTTCATTATCAAACTATATACTTCTGCCAGCTTAACCACTCAGTGACTTGACCTGTATGTTCTAATAAGATTACGTGGGCATTTCAAACACTAGTTGCCAAGTGGCTAAGGTGACTCTCTATCAGTCTTTACAAGGAATATGACCTTTCTTTCTTCTGGTTAAAATAAATAGGGCATCTGGCAGTGCCTCGGCACAGAAACACTCCTTACACCAGTAAGAATGATGTTACTTTTGTGAATAATTATGATAGGCTACACATGAGCCAAGCTTTCAGAGTCCATTATTGCGGTGCGGGATGGGGCGCGCTGCGCAGGTCGACACGCAACAAAAATAAAATAAAAAGCATTATACCGTCTCTCTCCCTCTCCTCTCTCCTGTCTTCCCGTCTCTTTCCTCCTGGTTGGAATCATCTGAGCTTAATATGTTAAATGTGTTGCTTATTTGCTGCCTCTAATGAATTAAAAATCATTGCAGAACGACACGCGCATGGGAGGGAGATCCGTTGTCATTTCATTGTAGATTTAAAAGCAGCCTAGTATTAGCCTACTATTGACTGTACTACAATATGGCTTGGTAACATGAACATGAACTTGGATGCATCACAGCGCCACGCCTTGTGAACTATAGGAGATTACATATTTTCGAAGAAACTGTAGCATTTAAGAAACTAGGAAAAATAAATTAAGCATCCCTGCGCAACTTGGAGCTCTCCAAATTGCCACATTCAGATTGAAGGATTTTTCTCACCTAATTCACAACAACTGTCGTGAATTCTAACCACCAGAAGTATGATCAAATTAATCTTTCACCTTAATCTGTCCACTTACTATAATAGTCCACTTCATATGCCCATAAATGAAGTCTTCAAGAGGCGTCCATGAGATGAGATTGCGCACAGCTGTCCACCGACAGCCTGGTTTGGTTTGATATTAGACCAGACTGGACAGTGGACACTGCATGTGTCTCAAACCAAACGAGGCTGTGCGTAAATGCTGTGCAGTGCAATAAACAAATGGATGCTATTATTATTATTACCCTTATTATTATTATTATTATTATTATTCTTATATTATAATTTAGCACATTGGCGTGAGTGCGCTCCCACGGACGCCCTGCATGGGTCTGTCTGTCTGTATCTATCAGTCTATCTATCTATCTGTCAAGCTCTTTGCCAAAAATAGCCGATCTACAAGCTCACAACGCCTGGTGCTGCGAGGTGTTGTGAGCTTGTAGATCGGCTACTTTTGGTGCGAGTGAGTGTGCTGACTGTGCTCCGACGGATGTCTGTCTGTCAAAGGTCCGCGGCCGTAACACGCAAGCTCTCTCTCTCTCTCTCTCTCTCTCTCTCTCTCTCTCTCTCTCTCTCTCTCTCTCTCTCTCTCTCTCTCTCTCTCTCTCTCTCTCTCTCTCTCTCTCTCTCTCTCTCTCTCTCTCTCTCTCTCTCTCTCTCTCTCTCTCTCTCTCTCTCTCTCTCTCTCTCTCTCTCTCTCTCTCTCTCTCTCTCTCTCTCTCTCTCTCTCTCTCTCTCTCTCTCTCTCTCTCGTGCGTCTGTCTACAAACTAAGTGCCTTTGATCCTAACCACCTTTGATGTGTGCGCCGAATGGGCCATCAAGTTTTTCTGATCTCCCAGTGGGGAGCTAACGACCGCTGTTGATTCATTGACTGAAGCCATCCACACCTATTTAATTGTTGTTGTTTTTTTCCTCGAAAGTTAGAAGACTCATGGAGAAATCATGATGTCATCTCAATCACCTCAATCAATCATGACTGAATGGCAGCTTGCTCTCCGGTCCCAGCCAGCTGCTGGGGACTATTTGTGGGGAATTAGGAGAGAAGGAGAGCTGTGAACTTTGCCTATACTGTGCACCCATGCAGGCAGGGATGTGCAGCACGCGCTAAATAGGCCCATGGTTTATTCTGGTATAGGTGGAAAGATCACCCCCCCCCTTTTAAATCATTAATAATACATTCTTAATTTATAACTAACTAGAGGTCCGGTCAAGCTCTTTGCCAAAAATAGCCGATCTACAAGCTCACAAAGCTAAGAAGATCCCCAAGAATGTTAGCCTACAGTGAGCTATATGTACAGCACACGTTGTGTATTATTATGTTACATGCACTTATGTGCGTAATTACGCACGTGTAAAATTCCGCTGTTACGGTAGTTGTTCCACTCAGAGGAGGGGGGGGCACCTTCATGTCAGGAACCCCACAAATCACAAATTATGTGTATTTGGCCGTGGACCCCAGAGAGGAGGGAGAGAGAGAAAGCGCATATGGAATGCTGTGTAGTGTGTTCTGCAGACAAGTAGCCTACATCAAAATTTGGGGGTCCTTGGCATGACAAGGACTTTACTTTATTTAGTAAGACATGAGAACAGCAGTACATGGAAGTACAAATTCGCAATACAAGGTCTACTAAACTGGAAGACTCATTAAAGGGGAAATCCACCCATTTTCAATATTTAACTATGTCATTAATATAGCATAAAGGAGTTGTGTGGAAATAAGAAAAAAGTTCCCCCCTTTCTGTGTTGCCTTGAACTGGAGGATTGATTGTGGGTTTAACATTGCAAATTACAACATGATGAGTCATCACGTTGTAATTTGCAATGTTAAACTCACAATCAATCCTCCAGTTCAAGGCAAAAAGAAAAGGGGGGAACTTTTTTCTTATTTCCACACAACTCCTTTATGCTATATTAATGACATAGTTAAATATTGAAAATGGGTGGATTTCCCCTTTAAGCACTGAGCTTGTTTAAGATGAGATCCCCATGCACACAAATCATGATGACAAAGGAGGCATGTATAAGATAGAGGCCTATACTTCTTTTTTCAAACAGATCAGAATGAATAAATCAACATTTTGTGTCAGTTGGACCCCAGTAAAATGTACTGGGTTCATTTATTGAAATCAAGTAGCCTGCCCTATACTGTGTGAAATAAGGTGTAAAGTAGGGTAGTTACTTTACACCTCTGCAGACGCGCTGAGCAGCGTTAAGTAGCCTACATTTACTCAAGTACTTTACTTAAATGTTGTCTTATATATTACTCTGTGTCACAGACAGTGATTTGAACCGACGGCAGGCGTATATAGTAGCCATAGAGGCGAGAGTCTTCAGACTTCTATTAGAAGGGAGGTTTTTCATTGAATAGAGGTCACTATTAGAGGATTTAGCCTACTCACAACGCCTCATAGTGCTAGGCATTGTGCGGTTGTAGATCGGCTATTTTTGGCATAGAGTGTAGAGAGAAAAAAGAGCAGACCACGTAAAAAAAAAGACATATATATATATGGAGAGAGAGAGAGAGAGAGATATGTTTCATAATATAATAATATATATCTGACAAGTAACTAGTAACTAAAGTTTTCAAATAATTGTAGTGGAGTACTATATTTGCCTCTGATGTAGTGGAGTAGAAGTAAAAGTATTGGAAATACTCAAGTAAAGTACAAATACCTCAAAAGCGCACTTAAGTACATTACTTAAGTAAATGAGTTAAATTCCAGCTGTCTTTATTGTTATTATTATCATTATTAATATTATTGTTAATATTATTGTTATCATTAAATAGCATAATATTATTATCAATAATAATAATGGCATAATAATAACAACAATGATAACGATAATAATAATAATAAGGGTAATAATAATAATAATAATAATAATTAATATTAATAATATATATTAAAAAACATACTCTCTCGCCATGCCTTTCGGCCTGGCGGAGACGATAATAAAATAGGATGATGGGGGGGTTTTCTGGCGGAGACGATAATAAAATAGGATGATGGGGGGGTTCGTTTTTCTAAGTGGGGATGTTTCTAAGTGGGGATGTTTCTAAGTGGGGGTGTTTCTAAGTGGGGGTGCTTCTAAGTGGGGGTGTTTCTAAGTGGGGGTCTGTCCCCCAAAGATACATACTGTATGTGCATGGACTTAAAACAGTATTTAGAATGTCATTAGTGTAGGGACATTTTTGACAGCAGCAGTAAATTAAGTGATTATATAGAAGCATTTAGAACTTGTTTCCTGGCCTGCTGTATTGATAATTTAAGGTGATATGTCCCAAAATGATGCAGGATTTAAGTCATTATATTTCATATTAAAGCTCTCTGCTCTCTTTAGGATTTAACTGGGGTTTTGGTGGGATAGCTATTCTTACCTTGACCAATGAGGTAAGCCTTTTTGTACTCATTAAAGTACTGGCACTTTAATGCTCATTACATTTGTAATATTCAATAATGGTTGTCGGCCTGTGTGTGCAAACAGGATCATCTCAGTATGCATGCTTCTCTGCTGGCCATATTTGAATGATGTGACTTGTGCTTTTGGAAATTGCTCTCATACTATCATCGTATTATCCAAAAGCTAGTTATGGTGGATTTTGTTTTTTAAAGAAAACATATAGTTTGTCACTTTTGATTGGGCAGGTTGTTTTAATGGCATGAAGGGCAGAGGAGAGCAAAAATGTTGGTCCCAGTGTGCATGTATTAAGGCATAAAACAGGTGTAATTTCACTTTTGGCTCACTGCTTTCACATTAAAGAGACCATACATATTTACATAACACACCCTGTTTGATTGAGATGCGTAAGCCATCACAGAAAATAAGCAACTCAGGATGAATGTACCCACCGTCATAACATTATTAGCATATTTTCTGTAGAGTTTTTTCATCATACACTGTAATTACTAAATTCATGTGAGTGGGAGCAAGTGAAATTAACTTACAAGCAAATAATCTAGCTCATAAATTCTCAATCAAGCAATGTGTCTGTGTCTGTGCTGTTTTAGACACAATTAAACACGATTAAAACATTGGGAGTCTGGAAGGCCATAAGTAACAACGTGAAAAGAAAAATAGACCAAAAAATGTAGTACCATTGTGTAACTAGACGCGTCGCAATTCTGGGAAATTGCGTGTGGTTGCGACGACGCCGGTCGCGGATCGCGGCCGCCGGGACTCGAGGAATACGCCGGTGAGGAATAACGTCCGAGGCTGCGCCAATTACAATGTCTCGTCACTTCTGAGATCACTCGCGTTTCATGAGAGGATTGATACCCCCAAAAAACATGTTTTTGCACGCATTTGTGGCGCGTATTCGTTGAGTAAACCACCCTCGACATGTGATTCAAATCTGGGATCGATTGGACGTTTTGTTCGTGATTTTTGGCATTCTTTGTAAAACGGGCCCCTCCCACTAACTTTGGAAGCCAATTACGGACGAACGGTAAGGACTATCAAAATGCCGTTTGGATATATTTCGACATTGGCACGACATTGGGGGATAAAAACTGTGGGAGGAGTAGCGTGCCAAAGTTTTTTTCATAGAGTACTATAGTCTGGTTGCCCCGTTATGGCAACCACACTAATAAAGGGTGTTTGATACTGTTGTGTCTTAAACACTATTGAAAGCCGTTGAAATAATAAAAGGTTGCACGATGTCACTCTTTGCATTTTGTTGACTGCATCTGAACTTAATTGGTGTAATTAGGGGACAGCCAGCTCTAATTTGCTGCTGCTGTTGTTGCTGTTCTTCTTCTTGAGGAAATCTGCCTTCCCATGCATGAAAACTGCCCATTGTGGGTTAACAATACAAAATAAAGTTAAATAAAAGTATAAAACATTTGTGGGAAAACATTTTGGAGGTTCTGTGACCTACTGGCAGTGTACGTAAGAAATGTGGCCTGGATTGGTCCAGCGGTTTGAAAGATTAACTCCGGACACACAGACATAAACACAAACTGACCATCTTACAGACGGCTAGCCTCCTGCAGAGCCACACTGTAATTAACAATATTTACAGATCACTTATCACAACAAAGATACAAAGGGTGCACTACATAAAACTGAAGAAAATGTCATCAAACAGAAAATCCAAAACAATAAACAATAACATGTCAACTTTTTGCATTATGGACAGGCCTTTAGACAAAATCACGTAATAAGAAGAGATTTACAAAGGAAAGGAAAGAACACTCACTGTTCTTACACCCTCCATTGGCCAAGGAAAAAGTCCCAAGAAAAGAACAAACTCAGAGAAAGAAAGAAACTTATTGAAATGCAAAACAAAGAAAAAACAAAACAAAAGGCCACGAAGTGTCCAGTCTGGCAAAATTACCAAATATAATGAACTGCAGGAGAAATAAAGCATTATGCCTTTCAATAAAGTACATTTTAGAAGAGACTTAAAAGAAGACACCAATTTAGCAAGCCAATTATCGGTGCCGCTACAGCAACCACCTGAAGTTAAAATCTTTGACAATTCATAATAAATCAATGGTGAGAGCTACTATCACTTTGCAACTTTCATCAAAATGTAGGCCAGAGTGTGCAGAAATGCTCATATGCTCGAGCTGGCAGGAATAAGTTAATCAAATTGTTTTTCTAAAAAAAACTGTAAAACTAATTAAATCTGCAAACTAAACTAAGCGACTTAAACAACATTATTCGCTCAAGTGACACCAAACTTGCTACACTGCATCTTCAGACTGTCCTCCACAAACTATTCGGCCAGATTTTGAATTATCAAAAATGTTTGACTGTAAACAGTACGGTAAACAGCTATTGCAAATTCTTTCTAAATAAATATCCAATATGTATGAAAATAAATGACAACCATAATCTCATAGTATTAGTGTCACAATTTGCTCTTTTGTATCTCAAAAATAAAAGCTATTTTATTGCATTAGGTATTCTATGCCCATGTAAACTATCGCAGACACTGTGATGCAGGAATTACATGACTTCAAGGTTTGATGATAATTTAGGTCGAACAATTCTGATGATGGACCCTCCTGTATTTCTAATTTGTCTTCCTCCTCTTTCTATCTTCCTCCTCAAAATGCCTGGCCTGACTCACTGCTGCACACAGCTGTAATTGATCATTTTGTATTCAGCAGGTTTTGTACCCACCAATACAGCACATTAATAAAGTGCTTGAAGTTTTCAATTTAGCATATAAGCAATTATTTCTACAAACTTACTTTTTGAGAGCCTCAACCTGCGTGTATGTCGAGCTACAGTATTATCAGCATATCTGGAATGTGCTCAGTGCCAAAATAATCATGTCATGTGTGTGCAGTGCCATCAAAATCATACAGTATCCCCTGACACTCTTAAAAAAATGTTGATGACATGCAAATACCATGGACAGTATTGCTTTCAGATAATTTTGCTTTCCATATGTTATGGTCTGGAACAGCCGTTAATGCTGTACAGAATCATAAAGGACCATACGGTGCTGTCAATATAGTATGTCATTGTCTATTCATATGTAGCCCCCTCACTCAATTCTCAATTGGTAATGGCAACAAAATACAATATCAGGATGTGTCTACTGTGGCTAGTTAATGTTGCATATACTGGGTTCACGTGCAAAAGGCCCGGTTAGCTTATTGTAGCTATACTATTATTTTATACATTCACCAGAAAACTCACATTACTCATGAATCACCCAACACAAGCATTGCATTTTATAACAAAGGGAAATGGTATTTATTTCACAACAGGTGAACTGACCCTGCCTCAAGATCCTTCTGACCCTGATAGAATAAAACAAAATAAAATACAATAATTCCCCAAACCAAATATAGAAAATACCCCGGGGTTTGTTTGACTCAGTTTATGGTACCAGTATCGTTGGCGCGCTGTTGGAGCTCATTGGAAGAATCCTCACAGTTAGGTAGACTATGGTCTGTACTCACAGTTCCTTAGAAACCCTGTACAGGAGATGCAGTGTCCACACTCTTAGTCCAGGTGAGTAGTGCTGTGCCGTAGGCAGACCCAAGTGCACCACTCTGTGTGCACGTGGACCCTCAGTATGCAGTGGCAAGCTCTGAGCACTTCTATTGCTACAGCTGGTGCAGCAATGTCCTGAAGCACACTATATCCAAAAGGAAAACCCACACACTAATTACTTTCTATCCTTTACAACAATGTATTTTTTTTTTATCAATTCTCACATACTGTAGTATTCATACTCACTCAAAACTTGGTGCAAAAAGAAACCCACACACTCTCTTCTCCTCCTGCAGTCACAAGTGTTAGTGGACAGCTCAACTTGTGTTTGTTTATGCTTTAGCTTAGCATTAGCTAGGTTACACTGTCAGCAACTGGTGGTGCTAGACACCTGACTGTAACACACACTCTCCCGTTTTTCCTTACAGGCTAAACTGGTACAAAACCACACTGATGCAAACCCTGTGGCTCTTAACTGAAATGCAATTGGATTTGACCAAGATCCGAATGTATTTTAACACTTAATGTCCCTTTTTGTCCACTCGTTTTTTCCCACTGAAAACACCACAGTGACTTCCTGCTTTCTGCTTTTTTTTAGTCCCACCCCCTCTCTCTCTCAGTAGTTTCGCTCAGGTTGATTGACACCTCCATCCCCTAATAACATTTCCTCCATGAACAAACAGCAGTATAGACTGAAAATGATTAGAAATAAAATGTAAACACATCTGTGGCAGGGTTCTCAAAATGTAAACAACATTATACAGTGTACACAAATGTAAACACATTTTGCAGGGTACTACACATAGCTTCAGCCTCATAGGCCTATCATACATGAACAGACCATTTTCCTATTAATAGCTTAATTTTTTTCAGATTTAAACGTTTGTTCTTTAAACAAGTCATTAACATGAGACTTCCAAGAATAATTGAGTCAATGTTGCCTAAACATTGCTGTGAAATGCATTTTCTACTTAAATCAGAACAATGTAGATTGCCTTTAGTGTAAGCCTTGTTAGTCATTACTATAATGAAAGTGACATCCTGTAAGTGGAATATACAAATCAATGACATGAAAGAAAGGAAGGTCCCATCTTCCACACCAGCTTGACAAAACTGTATCTATATTGATCAACTTCATTCAATTATTTACTTATTAAAGTTGCCTGATGTGTAAGTGCAAGTCTCACTGTCAGCCAGTTCTTTCAGGCAAGCCTCCACAGACTTGATGAAGGATGGTAATGCTAGAGAGATGTGCAACAGTACTGTAGTCGATAATTCTGACAGTATTTGGACTAGGCCTTTTCACTATTGACATGCAGTTCACCACACACACACACACACACACACACACACACACACACACACACACACACACACACACACACACACACACACACACACACACACACACACACACACACACACACACACACACACAATAAACACTGCCAGTGCAGTCAGATAATGGGAAAACAGCCAGTTACAAAGTGCATATAAGGCAGAACATTGTTACATACAATAATGTTGGCATACTTGTCAAACACAGCAAACAACAATCATGGGTAAAGGAAACAACGCCTCCTCCAAATTGAGCGGCTTCCTAATAGCTGATATTGAGCAGTACCTTGCTAATTGTTTGGGCCTCCTTTTGGAGAGGCCGGACATTTGAAGGCCCCTCACAACCAACTTGTGCACGTGCCCTAGGCTACCAAAGATAAAAAACAAAAGTTTACACCTGTAGCCTAGCTGAGAGATGGTCTGCTCTAGCTGATGATATTTTAGCACTTTGGTTAGTAAGGATTCCTCTAAGCCTCTAAGCTGAAATGTATACATCCCTGTATACATGGCACCCATTTAAGATGTGGGACATGGTTTCAGCTATTTTGTTCATGACCATGATGTATACAGTGAGGAGCATGGTTGCCTGGAAACCAGATGGAGAGGTTAAGTTTAGATGGTAAAACCTGCAACCTCGCTTTCAGAGTACAGACAACAATGCACTCGTCTAAGGCAACATTTTCAGAGTGAGAGACAGAATGGTCCGCAGCAGGGAGACATGCAGTCTTCCCTTGTAGTCTCAGCTCAGTCCAGTGTTGCCGCTGTCTTTGCTGTTGTGCCCACAAGA
Organism: Gymnoscopelus microlampas; assembly: GCF_963454915.1. Lineage (NCBI taxonomy): Eukaryota > Metazoa > Chordata > Actinopteri > Myctophiformes > Myctophidae > Gymnoscopelus > Gymnoscopelus microlampas. Next base: position 19,226,435 of record NC_139962.1, read on the forward strand.
GGCGACCTCGTGCATTCGTCAGTGGGAGTTGGTGTTCTGTTCCACACACAGTCATAGATGCTCTGACAGAGATACTGGGGTCAGATATTAAGTCCTCCGAGACAGCCATCACCTCAGAGTTAGACCCTACCCACTTCAAGGTAACACCAGCCCAACAGCACAGATCGTTTAAGTCCGGCCAGTCTGACCACACTCCGAAGCTGGGGGAGCGACTGTCTAGCTTTCCACTAAGTTTCCTCCTGAAGCCTGGGAAGCTAGGATCCGAGCCACATGCCAGGGGGACCTTACGTCGTTTTAGGTCCAAGAACAGAGATGAACGTGCAAGCTCTCTCACATACTGGTCATCGTTGTTCAGCATATTTAACAAATGGGAGAGCCCCGTAGCAATATATGTCCATTCAAAACTGGGAACACCCATACCACACGCACACACACACACACACACACACACACACGCCCACACGCACACACGCACACACACACACACACACACACACACACACACACACACACACACAGCTCAGTTGGGACTGTTCACAAATTACACACATAGTAACTTACTATACTACAATAGCCAAATATTTGTCAGTAAGGCCATGGAGTTATTAGACTCTATTGTCTCCATGACTATGTCTTTTATTTGTTTTTTATTTCAGGTGGGCCGCTAGATGATAAAGTATAGAATTGCGTGTTCTAGGCCAAGGCATATAAAAAAATAAAAAAAGGAACTATGCCACCATTGTTTATAACCATAATACTATGTATTACTCACTTCACCCACTAAACTGATAAAAATGCTTTACTTTTCACAGAACCTTTCCCCAAACAAGCACACAGTTTTAGATTCAGCCTAATGGATATCTCAACTTGACTATAGAATTAAATGTGATTTATAAATGGATGGTGTAACCAGGCAATGGTAGCAAACCATCCTGCGCAACATTATTTGGTCATTATAATGATCATTATTGTGTAGTGACCTTTACTAAGGGTGACAGCAGATTGTTTTTGTATTAAGTGTTTAATGGACAATGACTTTATTGCTATATAAATGAAAACACATTAAAATAGATGCCCAGAGATGTAATGACACATGCACTCACCATATGCAATGAGACTTGCCTGCTCTCTCTCACACACACACACACACACACACACACACACACACACACACACACACACACACACACACACACACACACACACACACACACACACACACACACACACACACACATTCAGCCCAGTTGGACAAACATCATTACCCACAGCGGGCTCTAAAGTGGCAGTTTAGGGTGATTCGCCTTTCACTCGAGTGCCTCCACCTTACTAAACTCAAGGCTGGAAGGCCAGTAAAGGCAGGAGGTTGCAGAGTCCGTTCGCGCTATGCTAACAGCTAAGCAGAACATGAGGTGACATTGACACAGTCACTGCATCAGCTCTGGTCCTATCCATGACGTCAGTGTCCTTCGACAGGGTGCACATACCGGACGGGAGCTCACTGAATCATGTGATTGGCCATCCCTATCTCTATTTGTCAGAGTCTCTGCAGTAGCACGCCTGTATACCGAGAAAGGGGGTTTGACACAAGGTGGCTGCCTGGGACAGGCCAGAAAGAGAGAGAGAGAGAGAGAGAGAGAGAGAGAGAGAGATTTGTTGTCGTGTAGGAGCACCTGGAGGAGAGAAGTGCGACTCTGCACCATCAGTCATCGGGTGTACATAAAGCATGCAGAGATAAGGTTAAACGGCATTTAAAGCACATGGTTATTAATGACTGACCATGACCTTAAAGCCTCGGGGGAAAGAGAAAACAGAAAGAGAGAATTGGGGCGAGAGGTGAGAAAGAAGAGTTATGCTACACAAAGGAAAAGAAAATGCAACCAAACAGAAAGAAGTGAGAAGAGGTGTAATATAGACAGATTGATAGAAGTGAGGCTGAGTGATCAAAATGGAAGTGGGCGGTGTCATAGAGATGGTGTGTGTGTAAAGAGGGTGACCGAGAAATACCCTAAAAAGAAGCAGCAGAGAGAACAGAGGACAATGAATGACAATGAAACGCTGTTGCACATTGTGATGCAATAGCTTCGCTTATTCCACCTATTCTTTTCTTTCTTCCTTTGTTGATGGATTTTTGGAACGTCTTTGTGATTAATCCCCTTGGCTGTGAATATCTTACAAGAAATAAGAACAGGAATTCTTTAATTTGTCAGGAACTCACTGAACTCTTTGGATGATAGACATTTTAAGCAGACCCATGGCGCATTTTGGAAGCCTTGCTTGCTTTTCTTGCTTTTTTCTTTATTTCTCGTGTACAGGTGCATCATAATTCCTTCCATTTTAGTAATGTATACGATTCATTTTCAAAAATGAAATGTGAAGGCATGGCTGCATATCTGTCCATGGTGTGACAGAGACAATGTCAAATATAACTGTGTTGAAAGGCTTTATTTACAAGCGGTCAAAATTGGTCGCAGGCGAGGAGTGGTTAGCGTGCTTGTCAATAAAATCTCATTAAAATGAACACATCATAATTACTGCCTCTATTATCCTTCAGCATCTACAACAGAGTCCAGCTGTAATTGGCCAGCTAACTGGCCCATATGTGCACGACCGACAGAGATAATTGTCCTTGTGTGTTAGCAGTGACATGCTAACAGAGTCACATCAGACTTTGTGTCCAAAACAATCAATGCCAAGGTCTTTTGAAACGACACTTACATGCTGACAGTGATTGGTGTGAATACACAAGATGACATGAATACATTATTAACATGGCTTTGCTTGGTTGAAACAGGCTGTAGACTAGTGAGGCATTGGTCACAGGGCTTTTTAAATTGAAAATAAGTAAGAACATGCAGTGTGTACACAGGTGCTACAGGTATGGAACACGCACGCACACACGCAGGCACGCAGGCACGCACGCACACGCACACACACACACACACACACACACACACACAGGGCTTAAGTTAACCATTAAGCCCTATTTTTATACTTTTCAAAAATTGCAAGAACTGCTGCTCTACAAGCTCACAACACGTTACAGTGCAACATGTTGTAAATGGTACATTTATATTGTGCTTTTATCCAAAGCACTTTACATAGATTGTGCTTTGTGCACTATATTCACCCATACATTCATACACCGATGGCGGAGGAAACCATGCAAGGCACCAACCTGCTCATCGGGAGCAATTAGGGGTTCAGTGTCTTGCTCAAGGACACATCGACTCTAACTCTGGGAGAGCCCGGGATTGAACTGGGAACCTTACAGTTGCCATACGGCCGCTCTACCTTCCACTCTACCCCTGAGCCACTGCCGCCCATTGTGAGCTTGTAGGCCATTTTTATATAGGTTTTTTCAAACAAAAATAATAATAACACTTTTTGGTGTAAATGTTTGCCTGTAAGAGGCACGGTTATGATTTTACTGAGAAGCAATATGTTGCATAATGCCCACATCAAAATCTTCAAAATGTTGGTTCTATAAGAAAGCCTTGGCACCGGTTTGTGGGGCTTCTAAAAAAGTACAGTAGGCTGGTCATAGTAGCCTACTAAACACAAAAGTGGATAGCTTAAACTGTCTCATTGAGATAAAGTGCTCACTGCAATTTTGTCACATCTATAAGCTGCTTGCACGGATTTGCATTATTCAACATCTTAACATGGAGAGTGGATGCAGCTTAGTTGCACCACTCCCGTTGCCACACAAACAAAAGAAGAGATTAAGACAGTAATGCTTTTTGAACAAAGTGTAGCCGTCGGTCTGTTGTGAGTTTTGACACTCTGCTGTTTTAAATCTGTAGCAATGGAGAGCTTAGAGGTAAGGACAAATTAATACTTTTTCATCTCCTAAAGGAATAAACAGAACTCTCGATGAAGAGGAAAATGAATCCTTGATTAATAGAGGAGACTGTATGTGGGAGTGCACAGATGTACTGTAGATAACATGTTCATCGCTTCTCTCATGAGCCTTTGCATAACATCTTTGTCTTATGAAAATAGAGGAACATCAGTGTTGTTGTGTGTTTACAAGCACCTAGATAATAATCTAGATGGACTCAAGATGGAGTGTTTTGGATGCAAGCCGTGAGACTGAGATGATATCCTCCAGCATTTACTTACTAAGAACAGACAAACTGTGTGAAGATCTGGGCCTAAAGTCTGCCAAAACGATATGCTCCATTCCTGTTGCTTTCCCCCACCAGTGAATATTATAGATTATTTTAGGAAACCTTAAGACTCAAGCTGTTTTCTATGTTTTATTTAAAAGCTATAACTTTGCAGCACATTTACATTTTTTTTATTCTGCCATTGCATAATGTGCAACATTTAGAGGGCGGACGGGTGGGTGGTGAATGCTCATCACTTGATAATAAATGATAATCTTATCACAGATCCAAACTAAGATTGATAGAGCCAGATTAGAGAATCACAGTTTTGTGAGATTTGATTTGTAGTGGAAAAAACGATTCGGACGATTTGATTTGATTTGATTTGATTCATTTGATATAACCAAATACATATGATTACAGAGTGTACACTATCCCTTGAAAATGTTGTGGAAAACACAATAAGTTCAAATATAACTTGATTCCATTGGTCCTCTCAGGAAGAGAAAGATAGATAAGATATTTTGATACATGTACATCTGTTGTTATTGCAACTATTACAGTCCATACCTCACAACAAGCTGGCATGTTCAGGGGGAAAAAAACATGAGCGTCTTGTTTCTGAGAGACAAATTGACAGGTGTAGCATTTAATCCGATTAAAACCAATGGAAAGCATCATTTATTTTTTATGATAAAAATAAAATTACGCATTGAGTGATTTGATGTTACTGGTGACAGGTTCATGGTTCGTCCAACACAAGTTAAGGTGTGTTATTCAGTCATTTTGGTGCATGGAACCAGATACAGTACCAAGGGAAATAGAGGTAAGTGTAATTTGCATAGCAAATAGAATGAAGGCGTGTGAATAAATAAATGCTGGTTTAGCGAGACACAGCAGACAGACAGCACAGCGAGACAGCTGTGTCTCTTTACTTCCAGATATGCCTAGAAGAAAACAGAGACACAATCTGTCAGCTGAAGGCCTCAGTGGTCAAATAATTGGATTTTTTCTTAAATAAATTGCAACCCCCAGCGAGGTCATTTTAATCAATCCTTGTAATTACAAATTACAAATCGTTGTGGGCCAAGGGAGCTTTATGACAAGGCTGTTATAATGTAGCTCCTAGATATGGGAACGACGTCCTTCTCTCTCATCACTGGAATTCATATGATGGAAATGGAGACGTGAACAATAACCTTGGTTTGTTGATCCCTCCAACGTGCCCTGATGTTTCTTATGTCACAGATTGCTTTCATCTTAACATGTGATTAATTCAAGGGTCATATATATATATATATATATATATATATATATATATATATATATATATATATATATATATATATATATATATATATAAATTCTGAAGTACATGTGTTACTAAACTAATGATGCAACACGTTGACACAACCTGCGCGATTGCAGCCCACATAATTAATCCCCTAATGCAAGATGAAGCTGAATTTTCTATATCCTACTACTTTACATTCAAGTTGTTTTCAGTCCCAAATATATGTATATGTTAACTGTTGTTATTGGCTACGTTTATGCACATGCTTGTCATTCGCGCATTAAACATGATTATTATTTTTATCAGATGTCTGATAAATTGTAATCATTCCGGACACTGTGACCGGCAGTTTAAAATCCTAGTGCGACCTCTGACCTGTCCCCTACTAAACATGTTTGAAAAGTAACTGTGGTGGGGATGGAGGGACAGGGGGCTATCTGTGATTGGCTGAGCCCTTCCACTATACAGTCAATGACAAATTCTCCAAAAGTAGTCTTTGTCAGTATGGTTTTGTTCATAGTTCATAACATACTTATATCAATCTAGTTGTGAAAAATAATCAGAGATTGAAGTGGGGCAAAAACCTAAATTTAGCATTTTCAGGAAGTCTGGTGTCTAACTGGTGTCTAGCATCTAATAAGCAACTTGTTGCAGAGGTTATTTTGGTCTTTAGTGTCTCTCTATTCTTGATTATCACAGCGACAGACAGTTATTTACCTAGCAACACTTCATTTAAAATGCATTAAGGAACAAGAAGCACACAAACAGGCGAAGGAAAGTTGAAGAGCCTATAGATACAAACAAACAGCCATGTTTTATTTATCATTACAAATGATTAATGCAAAAAGGCTGAAATATAGATGATAAGGACACTGAAATATCATCATCATATGAGGACGTTTGTAGATGTACATTTTGACAAGACAAATTAATAAATAATAGAAAAGAATAGGAGCCCCACAGGAGCCATGACATCTATCTTCTTTGTATTGCTTTGTTAATGTTATCCGTGTTTTGTTCTTTTTATTTATTGTGAAGTATACTTCCCAAACTTTGTTTTCAAAAAGTAGGCCTACAACAAAAAGTATTTTTGTTGTCATGGTTTTCTACTGTATTATGGTAGTGCTTGTTCAGTATATTATACCCTGTGGTGTTTATGAAGGAGGGTTTTAAATGATAAACGGAAGCAATTAGCTCATGATGTTTATGCGAAGTAGACTATAAATGCATAAACCTGCACACTTGAATAATATTAATGTGTTTAACTCTGTGGGATGGCTGTTTTTTGTTTGTTATTTTTTTACGTTACCTGCAATAAACAGGCATTGCAACTTCATCTTGTGTTGAAATCTCACCATTTCATTAAATGCTAAACATTTTGTAATGCACTGAATATAATCCTGGCCATACAATATACGTAATGCTCATGTTGAACTGTTGAAACAGTGACCTGATCTCACGGCAAAATCAGGCGATCTGGTAACAAGTGTAAAGGTTGTTTTTTTGGAGGGTGGGGGTCTTTTCCTACCCAGATTGTCTCCAGATCTATATACATTCCATTCTGCACCTTATAATAAAATGCATCACACATTGTATTCATTCCTTGCCAAATTCACACTGTCACTTCCTCTGATACCATTGACATTCTGTAAAGAAATGTGAATGATCTGCTCTATGCTTACGTAGGTCTGTATACAAGTATCACACAGACAAACCCTCAGCATTGTGTTCCTTCTCATGCCACATAACTTCTCATTTATGATATACAGTAAAACAGTAAAATGTTGAGTGTTCATTTAACTCTGAAAGTGTAAAAATGTATGCTTACCAGTCCATTTGCACACTTCCAGAGTTAACTTGACATTTCAGTGTGAATTAGGGCTGGGCAATATTATTTCAAATCAATATCACGATTATTTCAAACTTTTGCCTCGATTACAATTAATCATCTTTTTTTAATAGTAAAAATTGCCGCTCTACAAAACTCGCTATTAATGAACACCAAAATTGTACAACAAAGTATAATACAGGGTTAAGTGGTTAATATTTTTGGCGAGTGTCGTACGACGCAGAATGAACTAAGCATAACTGGTCTGTGTTGACAGAAACCCATTTGAGATGGAGTGTCTTTTATTGTCACACACCTTCCTCATTAGCTGGGAAGAGGGTTTTTCCCTCATATCATACAAGGCCTTCTTGCTACTAGATTTATTGTTGTTGTGGGGGTTGAGGTGACTGCTTCCCCTGTGATGTATACTCATTGATACTCTGACATGCTGCAGTGTAGAGATGAGCTTTGACCATCAATAAAAAACAGCATTTGTTTGACATACTGTACAAGTAGACGGGTGGATGAAGCCAGCCTGTGCGTTCTGCAGTTACTGGCAAAAAAAGATTGGCTATATTATACAGTGGCAGTATACTGGTGGCATTAGTTGATGATGACCTTGAAATGCTTGAAAATTCCAAACGCTTATATATGATTATATATGTGTATATCGGCTATTTAAAAAACATCTCATCTCTGAAGATTCTTTTGAGACAGGTTGTTGCAAGTGTGGGTTTCTAATGCATCAGTGATCCTCTCTCTCTCTCTCTCTCTCTCTCTCTCTCTCTCTCTCTCTCTCTCTCTCTCTCTCTCTCTCTCTTTAATTCCTATCCATGTAATGGAGGTGAACGTCCTTCACCTTGCCCTCCACGAGGCAGCAGATCAATAAAGGTTGAGCGAGGCCAAGCATCAAGCTTTGGACAATTTCCTGCTTTGGATTTATGTGTGTCGGTGTGTGTCCATCTGTGTGTGTGTGTGTGTGTGTGTGTGTGTGTGTGTGTGTGTGTGTGTGTGTGTGTGTGTGTGTGTGTGTGTGTGTGTGTGTGTGTGCGTGTGCGTGCATGTGCGCGTGTGTAGGCCTATTTGTGTGTGCATGCATGTGTGCGTTTATTTTGACCATGGGCTTTAGCTCGAGTTGGGTTATTCTTTCCTCTCCAATGGTGAAGAATTGCCATGTTCAAGGGCCATGACATCATCAGGGCTTTACTGCTTTGTAAAATCTGGGCAGGCCAATCGCATGCTTCAGTTTTCTGAACCTACCCAAGAACCAATCAATTCTGATCAGCTGAATTAAACATATTTTAAACAGGCGAAGCAAGGAGTGCCTTGTTTAACAACACCACACTCCCCTCAACAGCCAGGGGAGGCGCTACAAGCCCTATGTTATACAGTCACGTCGCGTTGATGATGTCAACAGCTCACAACGTGTGGTATTGTGACACATATTGAGCTTGCTGTTTTTGCCATTTTATTTAACTTAATATTTGAACATTTTCAAACATTTAATGACATGTCCAAAATCAAGTTGAAAGTTGTTAATTACTAGAGGTCCGGGTTTTTTTCATGAAGGTGGTTGCTTGTTTCTGGCGCACATCTGACAACACTGACCTGTCTGCTTGTCTTTTCCCAACGTGGCAACCCAGACTGCCGAGCGGCTGCGTTGAGACACTGGCGTGTTTTAATGTTTTGTGTGGGATGTACATGACATATTAGCGTGAGTGTGGTGTGATAGAGAGACATGAGCAAAGTGAAAGCAACGGCGGGGGTTGACGCGAAGTGGTCGCGTCGCGTGTGTTGTTGTTGTGGGGAGATTTCAATAGCGACTGCGTGGTGTTGCTTTTCGGTTTCGCTCGGCGGTGGTCGGTGGCGGTGCACACGCTAAAGGGAACACAATGGTGTACCTGTGATGTTGTCCGGCTCGTGGTGTTTCGGTTGCGCTCGGCGGTGGTCGGTGGTGACGCTAGGGAACAACATGGTCGACGCGTAATGTTGTGAGTTTGTGCTGGTCGCAATTAATTATGCTCCAAGGAGGCAAATGTGTGGTGAGCAATGAAAAGTAGCCTACGCCACCCGTAAATTAATTGCGCGCGTTGTGGCTTGTGTTGTTAGTGACGACATGTGATATGTTGTTGTTGTGTTTACTGCGAAACAATGACATGGGGAAATTATGGCTTTTCATCTTTCCAATGTATTATAGGATATGTCAGTTCAGACACAGTCATGGTGCTCTGAACAGCACACTGAACAGACAAAACTAGTGGAGCTCAGATATCTAGGTGATTATTTCAAGAGATTCCAAGAGAGGATAACCTCTGCTATCCCCTCTAAAACCTGGTAACAAAACATGTTACATCATGATGCATTGTGAGCTTGTTGATCTACTATTTTCATGATGTTTTTTTAAGTTCTGAAAAATATTTGCCCTTTTTATCTTCTGAAATAATTTCTCATTTTTACTCGCGACCCATAACAATGGATCCGTGACCCAAAATGGGTCTCAACCCATTGTTTGGGAAACACTGCTCTAGGCGAGTTGAATTTCTTTCTTTCTTTCTTTTTTAAGTCTTGCTAGACACTTTTACACATTGGTGAAGACATTTCATGTGAAGAATGTATTTTTTGTAATATCCCCTATACATGAAAAATTTCACAATATGAGTATTAAGCACTTTCCTTATATTTGATATAGAATATGGCATTGGATTCCCCCATATATGAAAACCTATGACAGTAAAGTTTCTACCTTGTTTAGTCAACAATATGTTTTCAGCATGGTGGTGGCCGCCAAAGACCAATGACACGACCAATGAGAGAAGGACCTTCAGTGTTGCTAAGATACGATAGGCCTGTGCCTCATAGCGATAGGGTCTGCTGCTCCCCACACCCTCCCTCCATTCAAACAACAACAAACTTGCATGCATGACAATGTGACAGTACTACCCGACTCAGAAGTTGAATGTCTACAGAAAAAAACTAAAGAGACGTCAGAAGTATAGAACTAAGTGGGGACAAAAACAAAAAGTGAAAACCACAAGAAAAGTGAGAAGCAGTATAGAAGCCAGGGAGCACTGACACAGTTTGTTGTTTGCCAAGCAACCCCAGAGACTAACATGGTACAGTATATGAAGCATGTTGATTTAGTTTTTTAAACAAAAAAATCTGGGAGTTGGCAACCCTAGTCATAAAGTCAGTGGTGTGTGTATGGAAGGGCGTGCAAGTAGACCAATTCAGCCTCAACTGCTACTACCCCTATTTCACGACCACAAACGCCATTTTGGACTTGTCTGTCAATTAAAAATTTGTATTGTTGCAATACCAATTCACACTCACACACATGTCAAATAACATCTCCGATCATTTTCTAGAGGCTCTTTCAATGCAAGTCTGAGTTATATTACCATATGTGGTAGCTGCAAGGTAAGGAAATGTGTTAGTATGATACAGATAAAGCCTGTGAAGGCAAACAGCAGGGGTGTATGTCAAGAGACAGAAGGAACATGACGAGAGGAGGAAGAAGTCTTGCATCAGCATTCTCCCTTTAAAAGAAACAACACACAGGAATTTCCAGTCATGTCATGCAAGTTGTGAAATAATTGCTGAAGGGTAGAATATGTAGTGCAACAGAAAGATTTATTCAATGACCTTGCTGTGAAGGATAATCCCATAACTTGATCAAGGCCAAATAATAAAATATTACCAATTAGACAACATTGTGTGTGTGTGTGTGTGTGTGTGTGTGTGTGTGTGTGTGTGTGTGTGTGTGTGTGTGTGTGTGTGTGCGTGTGCGTGCATGTTTGTGTGTGTGTGTGTGTGTGTGTGTGTGTGTGTGTGTGTGTGTGTGTGTGTGTGTGTGTGTGTGTGTGTGTGTGTGTGTGTGTGTGTGTGTGTGCGCGTGTGTGCGTGTATGCGTGCGTGCGTGTATGTCATACAGCGTGTGTGCTTGCATGTGTTGGTGCATGCGTGCGTGCGTGTGTGTTTATGTATGCCCGCATGCTTTTGTGTGAGAAGCTCCTCTGCCAGAGAAGCTCCAGTGTTGAGAATGAACATGAGCAGCAGGCCGTGGCAGAATTTCAGAGAGCTGCTGGTCTTCCCCTTCTCTCTGCCAGCCCAGGACATTCCTCACTTTCAGGCCTAATTGAAAATAAACAGATCGCATGGGAGCAACGTGCAAATCTGATGGGCTGGAAAGTTCAGCCACTGCAATCATGGATGTTTAATCTTGCTCTGTTTGTGAGAGAGATTAATTAACATAATTACACTTGAGCAAAAACATACAGTGAGCTCAAGTCCCACTTGTGCATATCGAGCAAAGTATAATTATTTGTTCTGAATCGCAGCAATGGCAGCATTGAGAACTTCTCCGAGCCTTTCTCCTCTAATTCCTCTAATAAGTCGATATCATGACGCAAGCTGTTCTCATAATTTGCTCTGCTCAATAAAATTGATTGCAAGGCCTCTTTTTATACATATACTGTATGAAAACAGTCTATATGTATGAAGGTAATCTGTACAGACATACAGTACAGAAGAAGCTTATCATGCAGGAAGACACTTCCATGCAATAACAAGCTTTGTATGCTTGATTGTCAGAATGTCTGCAAGAACGATGCATGCAGCATGCAGTTTGCATAACAGGGTGTGGTGGTAGAGTGGCAGCCACCCCACTATCATCAAGTATGCAAACAGGGCAGTGGTGAAAAGGGCACCAAGGGAACATCACAGTGTTAGGCTATATAGTTTCCCAGTATTCTTCAGATTTGTACTCATATAGACTCATGTTGTTTCCCTGATGCTCTCCACTGCAGTATCTTCACTGTGAATATGTGTGTGTCAATCCGTCACTAAAGCCATGCTGGCATACTTAGGGTTAGACCAGATAAATGAAGACTTGGAATTAGAATTAGAGCAGAACAACAGAGAGAGAGAGAGAGAGAGAGAGAGAGAGAGAGAGAGAGAGAGAGAGAGAGAGAGAGAGAGAGAGAGAGAGAGAGAGAGAGAGAGAGAGAGAGAGAGAGAGAGAGAGAGTGAGTGAGTGAGTGAGTGAGTGAGTGAGTGAGTGAGTGAGCTTCACTGTGCATGGTTCTCACGTTGTTAAAAAGTGAAGCTAAGCAACCACAACTTATTATCCATTCATTTGTCGATTCATCTTCCCTAACAGCACCATGGCAGCTAGTAACAGACAGACTAGCCGGACAGGAATACTGTCTGTCTTATTTTTCATCTACTCTATTCTCTTCAGGTGACAACCAGTGGGAACTGGAAGTTGAGCCATTCTTTAAAAAAATAATCAAACTAGTCCATACCCGTGGGGGGATATGCACACATGATCTGGCAACTCGGGAGCCAGTTCGTCCCATAGCTCGTGGGGCCATGCCACAGCTGGGCAGCCGTAACCATGGCAACATGCTTTTACAGAAAAACTAACTAATAAACAGCTGAGATTTGGTGAAATCGAAAAACAGGCTTCGCTGTTCCGTGCACATGGTAATGGTCAATGGCTGTGTGCAAATTCAGATGAATTGCTCCAGCCACTGAGGAGAACCGGTCAGAACAAATTTTGGCCGCAATTTGTATGCATTTATCTTGCTGACTATGAACTAGCAAAGGAGCTCAACTTGACTTCTCCATTGGTGCAATTACATGAGACATTAAATTGATGCTTGTTCTAAAACAGCGGTCAGCAAGAGAGACGGTGGCAACAGGGTAGGGGAATTGCACAAACTAAAAATGTTACTGACACCGATGGGAAAACAAATCACGAAATAGAACCAAATGACTGCATTCCAGTGCCTCGTCTGTGTTCTGTCAGTTATAAAATCCTGGCAGTTGATGGGCCATTACGTGCTTTGAGATCTTGCCCAGTAAAATATGAAATGCCCTGTACAGTTGTTGGCTGTATAATGCTGCATATGTTTCCGTGTTGAGTTTGCAGGGATAGCAGAACATAGAAACAGGATACCTGCATTGCTGGCTGTTTGCACACTGCATGAGGGAGTGATTGCCATGCATTTGTGTTTCAACAATGTGGAGTCAACCAGTCACGGACATTGACTATTATAGGCCAGCCCCAGGGTCTGCCCAAAATCTCCAGAAGGGGACCCCCTACATCACTGTTTCCCAAACTCTGGGTCTGGGACAAATCTTTATGCGTCACAAGTAAATATCCCTTTATTTTTTTGTTTCCTACATTTTGTTTTTAATTATTATTATTATTTCAAAACATTTTCCCCAAAAAAACGTTTTCATTAATTAGGAACAAAAATAAATAAATAAATAAATTCCATGAATTAGAAAACAAATCAGTGCCCTAAACCACCCTGCCAAAATATCCTGACACATGTAACATGTAACATGTAAACATATCCAGTCACTTGTGCACTAAATTAATACAGCAAACTGATTCAGCAACTTTGATAATCCCACTAAATACTAATTTTCTATTAAGCCTCTAGAAGGCGTGACCCTTCGGTCCCTTCCTTACACCAAAAACTACTAATAGAATTGAAATAATAGAATTGGTGTGTCCCAACCGTGCATGAAACACAATTTTAGTAATTCATGGCTACAGGGGATGTATTCTCACTAACGATGTGCAAGGATTTAGCAAGGAAAGATAAAAAGGGCAATTTTATGTTGAGCTTGTACTAAGTGCATTAAACCCCAACAAGCAAACCAAGTGTAGCCCACAGTATCACTGTAACTAAAAATAGATTTGTCTACAAAAAATCCTACTCCTCCTTTTACAACACAATGATATATACAGTACATACATTTGTGAAAGTTGCTAAAAACTATTGTTTAATACATGGTTCAATCATATCTAGAAAGGGTTTACAATAAAATGTGACATTATGAACACATTTTTCATTAACTGTAACTATGACATATTATTATATACTAGTATGAAATTGTGTGCAGCTGGAATGCAACACTGGAAGTGGTGTGAAGCATGCACATATTGATAGCATATTGTCCTACAGTATATAAATACATTGTTAGGAAAAACAACAAAACAGCAGATAACCATGTTTATGACTCAGGGAAATAAGCTATTTCACACATTCATATATTTCAAGTGATTCATATTCATAGACAGACATGCATAGACAGGAGTGCTTCTTTGTTTTTTATCAAACCTTGAAATCTAAGTATAACATAATACTTTCTGTCTAAAGGGCACTAGGGAATGTATCTTATTTAAAAAAAAAAAAAAAAAAAAGTGTTTATATAAATGTCATGAATACAGTAAAATCATGTTTATAAGAATGCACTGCACTTATACATTATAGAGTATAAACAAAGAGTATAAACACTCTGAATGTTGACGCATGTATCGGAACAGAAAAGGGGGGCCTTCTTAACCAACAGCGCATGGGCTGGTATACGCAGCCTACATTATACTGTTAAAGCAACAGACATGCTGCTTTCAGTAAGCTCTGGCTGCATCTACACATGTGACAGCCGAGCCAGCAGCACAGCACCAAGATTCTTTGATGTGAAATGTATGTAATTATATGCATGTGACATGTACTATATGTGTATGTGTTAATATATCCAGAGGAGAAAAGAGAACATACTCTTTCTTGTATGCACATTTAAATACCATCATTTCACCACTTAAGTGCCCCCTATTCAAATAAAATAAACAAATAGCCAATCTACAAGCTCACAAATGTGATATTGTGACATGTTGTGTGACATTGTGAGCTTGTAGATTGGCTATTTATGGCAAAAACATTTGTGGTAGAGTGGAAAAAGGAGCAGACCAATAGAGCCCTGGGGGACCCTCCGTATTCCCACTAAGGTTCATGCAAATCTGCCTATCCGTGACCTTGACATTGACTTTGACCTTTATATTAACTCTTTGACTGTCAATTATGAGATTTCTCATCATGTTGTGCAATGGCTCACACCGCCAATGACGAGAAAGACGAGATTTGTGGTTTTATGATAGAGGGCGCTCTTCCACAGCCTGTGAATGATCCCAGGATTACCCAAGAAGAGTAGCTACACCCAGAAATCACGTGATCACAACAAAATGAAGCTGGTTTCGTTCAGTATTATAGGATTTATAAAAGTAAACATTTCTCTGCTTTGTGTTGTTTCCACATTCAAGCCATATTCAACTGCCCATAACTATGGAATGGATTATACCCGGCAACACGCTTTTCCCCCCCAATTCTCCGAGACCCCCGTACGTGTAATAAGCAGAGGTGGACAGTAACTGAGTACATTTACTTGAGTACTGTACTTAAGTACATATTCTGAGGATCTGTACTTTACTTGAGTATTAGATTTCTTTGATACTTATTACTCTTACTCAAGTCCATTTCCAAGACAAATATTTTACTTTTACTCAAGTAAATTTCTAGGAAGGCTGAAAAGTACTGAGTACTTTCAGGTTGGCTGGTTGTAGTTGTTTCCCCCTAAAATGCAATTGGCCACACGTTGTATTCGTCAAATAAGGAACCCTATCCAATGTTCCCTGTAGCCTATGCGCCCACACTCACACGGTCGAACGTTGACGCGCACACGGCCGAACGATGAAAGTTTGTGTGTGCGTGCGTGCGTGCGTGACACATAGACATTCACTCCACATTGCAAGCGCTCACGTTGTAGACTGCTCCTAATATTGCCTTGTTTAAAAAAAGAATCCAGCAAACAGCCCAAACAAAATAGTCCATTGAAGTAGATAGGCACAACACTTGTTGTCGAGGTAAGCACAACATTTTAGATCCCTTTAGAGAGTTTTGGCTAGCACTAGTATTTAGCAGTGACATATGGTGCTTTTTTTGCCTTGAATATTCTTGAAAGGCAAAGAGTGACATGTTTTTTTGTTTTTCACCTTGAAAACAATGCATGCGCCTTGAATGGGTAAACGTTTTCATTTTATTAGGACTCATAGAATCACAAAATGTCCCTGGGCTGGGACCCATTCAAATGACCACTCTGGTCCTGGCACCCACTAACTACATTGAAAACCTAACATCACTGCTACTGCTTAGATCAGTGGTTCTCAACCTGTGGGTCGGGTCCTGATTTTAGGGGGGTCCCCAGATGACAGAGAAGTGACAATTTAAGGACTTTTAAGACCTTTTTAATACCTAAAAAGCCAGGGCTCTGCGCGGAGGACATCAGCGCAGAGGGCACAGGCAGGGCAGGAAGGCGAGGCGTGGGTCGAGGCCGGGAAGGCCAACCGGGTCCGGCCGGACTGCGGCAGGTGAGTCCGGAAGAGCAGGCGAAGACCCAGGCCGAGAAAACTGGAACGAAGCCAGAAGGCCGCCGGGCACTAGCCGGAGCGCGGCTGGGGAGGCCCGGACGGCGGGCGAAGGTCCAGGGACGGAGACAGGGGGGTCGAGGCCAGATGGGCCGCCGGGAACCAGCCGAGACACGACTGGGGAGGCCCGGGCGGCAGGCGAAGAACCAGGTGGGGGGGGGGGGGGGGGGGGGGGGAGGTCGAAAGCCAAGGCAGAAGACAAGAGGCCCCGGACAGCGACGACCGGTGAACGGGACTCGAGCGGCCCTGCCGGGACCGCGGAGGAGGACCGGACGCCGCACCGAATACTGGCGGCGCCCATCTAGGTTCGGACGTCCCGGCAGACCGCCCGTCGTTCGTCGGCGCCCGCCCGGGGCGAAACAGGAGCTGTAGATAGGACAGTTAGAAAGAGAGACAGGAGGAAAAAACAGGAAAAAATGAGGTGAGCCAAAAACGCCAAAAAACAACACAAAACTACTCTAAAAAGGAGCGACAAAACAGAACAAAAACTAGGACTTAACTCTGTCACTTCTTCGGGCGTGGGGGCCTCACTGGGCAGTTGTTAATGTGGTGGTCCCCCACGCCACAATAAAAACAGAGGCCCAGACGGGTCCGCCGATCCTTCTCGGTTTCACCCTCGAAACCGGCGACGAGTGGATCCGGCGGGGCAGACAGCTCCCCGGGGGCAGCGCCAGGGCGAGGAGACACCGCAGGCGGCCGGGAAGACACGGCAGGCACAGGACACGGACGGGAAGGCACAGCAGGAACGGAACAGGGGCGAGGTGCCGGACGGTGGCTCGACGAGACGACCCGTTGATGAGGAGCCCTCGCCCGCTCGCGGGAGAGGGACCGCGGACGGCGAGCCTTCTCGCGGGTCCGAGGAGGTGACCACTCCCGTGGTACAGGAGAGGAGGAAGAGGAGGACGCCCCAGAAGATGAAGAGGACTCGGGGTGAACGCCCGAGCTTGGCTCGCTGGACGAACCCCCGTACGTGGCGCGCGCGCTGGAGCGGACCGACGCCGCCGTACGGGAGCGCAGAGACGGAGCGGTGCCTTGGACCACCCGCTCCCAGATATCCTGGGTCCGATGGAGCATGGACCGCTGGCCGCCGGCCAGCGTAAACTCCAAGTGGAGTAGGCGAGAATCCATCCGAGCGAGCATGTCCATAATCAAATCCAACTTATCCACCTGGACATCGGTCTGGCAGGCGACGGACATGTGACCGCTGGGTCCAAGTGGCTCTGACATTCTGTCACGGTGAGCACACGGTTTGGCACGGGTGGACCCAAAAGCAGGCACGACACAGGGATAAAGATAAATAAGGCTTTTACTGGGTAAAACAAGGTGAAATACAAACGAATACAGAACCCTCAGAAACAGAGGGAAGCCTTCGCAGAAACAGCGTACAGGCAGGCACACCGAAAACAGGAAATAATGTCAGAGCATGGAGCACCGGCTGAGACGGGCTTAAATTAGGGAAAAGAGTCATTAGGTACAATTAGGTACAGCCGGGCGAACCGCAGTAACATAGGCTCAAAACAGGGAAAAGTCAGAGGCGAGCAGGGGGGGCGGGGCCGGAGGCGCGGCGGCGCCCGAACTGTGACAGAGTCAAACTAAATGGAATGCCTCACCTTTGGTAATGAGGCGATCGCCGACTGGATCGCTGTGAAAAATGTATATTCTTTAGAATTTTAGAATTTATGTAAAAAGGTTAGTAAAAATGCTCGGAATCGCTGGCACTTTTCTGAAAAACTCTGGCAGTAAAAGAGTTAATTGTGACTTTGACATGTGATATTTTTTACCCAAAACGTAATGATCTCTTCAGGGCATCTTAATGATCATTCCCACTTATGAAAATCCTACAATCCATTCTCAAGTTATTTGAATAATACCCAAACCTTGACCTTGACTGTGACCTTGACATTTATCCCTTTCAACCCAAAGGTTAATAAAGGCTGAAGGTTAATAATTTGACAAATGAATTCCTAATTGTTATTACTTGATATGAATACGCTCCAAAGACAATATCCAAGCAACACTAAGGTGAATTAACTCAGTTGCAAGTCGTAACCTCATCCAAGGCTGGAAGAAATCATGAATATTAATGTACACATTGTGCATGGCACTTTTAGGCATTAGAACACTAACAGACTGGTGTTTTTCTTTCCAAGAACTTGAAAATTCTCCCTCTGGGTAAAAACTAATAGGAGACAGATACGTATGGTATCAAGCATCCTAATATACAATAGAGAGTTGCGCGCATGCGTGGCTGTCTGTCTGCGTCTCCAAGCTTTTTGATTGTCAGGGTCTCCAGCGTCTACTCTCATACGGGTCCTCATGCTCTCTCTCTCTCAATACAAAATGATGGTCACTCGACCATGCTCTCTCCGTCAAGACAAAGTCACATTTCGCTTTCGTTTTCGACACGATTTCGTTTTCGACACGAGGCCGGCGCAGCGGCCCGAACCTCTAGTTAGATACAATATCAAACTGTGATAGCCATTTATGCTGTCTTCTTTGTTGCCCCTTTAAAGTAGTGCCCCCGGCCTCCTCTGGAATCTCACAGTAAATTAGACAGCTGGTCTTATGTGTCAGTGTTGGGGGGAGTCGGCCTGGGTCTGTGGCTATTTCCCCTTGTGGTGCTTTTCCAGTGTGGGCTTAGTGGTGCATGATCATGTGCCATCATTACCATGGAAAATAATTCAACGTATTTGTCTCGGTCACATCATTCATAACCTCTCTGCTCTTGCGCTCTTTCTCTCTCTCTGAGCAAACAGTTTGATGATAGAGGATTCACATAAACAAAGACATGTCACGCTTTCTTCTCACGCAAGGTCTCAGGCAAGGTCTCACACGAACATGCTCATGAAATAACTCCTTAGGACTCATGCTGGAGTCTACCGCTTACACATATACATGCACACTCCAAAATACTTATATGCAACCCACATACCGCAGTGGGCTGATACGAGTAGCAGCGATGATAACAATGATTTATGTGTTAATGTTTTTCATTTCAATTTTGTTTCATATGACATTGTATTGCTGTTGTGCATGAATTCCATCCAACACATAGATATCCATGCTGAATTTAAAAAATCAAACTAAATTAAAAAAGACAAATATGAATCAGATCTGTGCAGCCTCATGGATTATTTGGCCTTGTAAGAAAACTCATGTTGGTGCTACATTATCTGGAACTTTTGATGCAGAACACTATTTCCAGAGGTCAGGAAAAAATTTAGTTTTACTTTGAGCCAGCACATTCTGTTAACCTACTGTATATGGCCCAATGACCATCACAGAGCAATATAAAGCAGAAGTTTTCATTTACTACACAAGTTGAGAGAATGATGGTGGTTTGCTAGCGCTGCATTTTGACCAACTACACAAAAATCAATCACCATAAAACCTATCACGATCTACACCTCAACTACATAACCCTAACACCTCCACCTCGGCTTGCACTTAGCCCTTAATATCCACCGTATGACCTTACTATTGATCTAAGCAAATACTAGTGGGACAGGTAGTCCTTCTGGCTTCAAATGGCCTCCTCAGCAGCACTTGAACTGTACCCACCATCAGATGCTAATGATTGGCTGACCCAGCTGACATCAGATGTCCTTCTCAGCAGTTCAGAAACCAATTTATACCAACAGTCAGGCTAAGGGGACAGCTAAAATCGTCTCACTACGACGAGCTCACTCAGCACTTCGAAACCAAATTGTATCAGCATGCAATGTAAGGCAATATCATGAGCTACAGATGATTTATGACCCCCCATTTGTACCCTAGCTACTGTATACACATGCCATCATGTGAACTCTTAAGCCGGATTTATCCTTAGTCATATGATACAAGCTCATCTACAAGCTCACAACGCATGATATTGTGAGTTTCTAGATATGTTTATCCCATTGTAATGAGTTTAAATTAGGCAATTTGCAGCCAGAGTCTCTTACTGTTATCGCCTGTATCTGCCCATAATTTGGGAAAGACCTCTAATTTAAATGTTGCTCCAGTTACTCATATTAATATGCCAGTGTAGTCTATCCTCTATTTCAATCTCTCACTCGCTAACAACCATTGTTACATTGGTAAATGTACTGTACAGTATTTAATTATCTTATTTAATGATTTTATACGTGAGTTTATTGCACATGGTATTGACACAACATGCTAAGGCCAATGTGAAAAGGATGGCATTTCTTCCTCCACCTTTCATGGCAATCGGACTCTGCATTCATGATTTGAGGCATTTTGTTCAAAACGAGCCACTCCTGAAAACTTTAGATAACAATCTTAGCCAATCAGGATGGTGTATGAAAAATCGGACAGATCCGTGTGGATCACATGACTATAGAGATAATGTGTACCGATTTGAGTGATGTTTGGACAAAATCTGTATATGAGTAATATAAACTAATTTGTTTTGCAAACATCGGCCTCCTGGTGGCGCTCTAAAATGCTGATGTGAAAAATGCAGGGCAGGGTTTTTTTCTTGGCCTCTAGGGAGTGTGCGCTCAAAGTTTCACGCCGATCAGTCTAGTTATAGGTAAAAATGCGAATTGGCCTGTTATAGCGCCACCATGAGGCTGATTAAAAAAAATGTAGGGTGGCATTTCTTCCTTGGCCTTGTGAGAATGTGTGTGCAAAGTTGCACAGCAATCGCACGCTGCGTTCATGATTTGATGACCACTCTTGCTAACTTTGGAAGCCAATCTTAGCCAATCAGGATGGAATATGGAAAATCGGACAGATCCGTGTTGATCACATGACTATAGAGATACTGTGTACTGATTTGCGTAATGTTTGGACAATATCTGTAGGAGTAATATAAAATAGGCCTGTCAAAAAAAATCGATTCATGAATAAATCGCGATTCTTAATGCCACGATTTTAAAAATCGAATCAAAATATTAAAATCGATTTTTTTATTAAAAAAAAAAAAAAAAAAAATGTTTTTTTTTTTTATAAGTTAGTACCTTTTTCACTGGCACTTTGTCTGAAATCAATGTCAGAAAGACTGACTGACATGATCTGGCTGCATTGAAGTGTATGATTCAACTTTTCATGGTTTATATTATATCAAAATGTTCTAGTATAATTAAAGCAAAGTGATTTGGGGTAGAAAATCGCAATAAATCGCAGAATCGAATATCAATTAATCGCAGAATCGCAATTTTAATCGAATCGGCACCCTAGAAAATCGCAATGAATCGAATCGAATATCAATTAATCGCAGAATCGCAATTTTAATCGAATCGGCACCCTAGGAATCGATTTTGAATCGAATCGTGAGGTAAGTGAATCGTGACACCCCTAATATAAAACAATTAGTTTTGCAAAAATTGCTCTCATAGTGGCGCTATAATAGGTTGAAAGGTTCGGGCCAGACGTTCGGATTTGGCATTCAGGGAGTGTGTGTGGACAGTTTCGCAGCGACAGGGCCAACAGTTTAGAGATTAGCTGCTCACAGACAGACGGACACGCGGACGGACGGACAGCGAGGAAAACTTACTCTCGGCCATGCATTTCGGCCTGGCGGAGACAAAAATACAAGTGACATCTGCTTGTAGATCAGCTATTTTCTAGAAACCTCTCAAGGACCCCTGGGGGTCCCCGGACCCCACTTTGAGAACCACTGCCCTAAGCAAAGAACTCCACTGTAAAAGAAAGAATCTCAAGCCATGTTAAAACCAATCAGCCTAATTTATACTGCCTTATACGACAGTGTTGCATGGAAATAGCCAATCTACAAGCTCACACACTATGAGCTTGTAGATCTGTTTTTTTGTTGCTATTTTTGGAAATGTTTGAAATCTTTGAGAAATGTTGCCTATGATGATGACATGCCCATAGGGATGCCAGGTTGAAAGTGGTTAATTCCTTTCTCTGCATTGACTTTCGCATGACATTGATCCCTGCAGCCTTTCTCTGGCATGGCCATGGTGTGACTGTGCAGTGACAAACGGCATGGCTGGAGTGAGAGGAGGTTAAATGACTTGCCTTCAAGACAAAGGGTTCATCATTGCATCTGCTCTATAATGAAGGTAAAGGATTGCTTGCCTTTTTACCTGCAGGGAAAGAAAATTAGGCTCCCACCGTACTTTTCTCCATTTCACAGAAGGAGACACGCACCACAATGTAATTGATAGCCCTTGGGGCCCTTGACATAATATTCTGATGGTTTCATAAGCGAGAATATTAGTATTGGGGCATGAAATTCAAATAAGCCAAGGCAATATAGATGGAAGATATTGATAAAGGTAGATGACTGACCAAATCATAGTGGCAAAGGCCTTAAAATAACTGGAGTGGGGAATGGAGCATTGCTCTCTTTCATGAAAGGTGAGTTTTGACTGATTAAATCTAACTCAAAGTAACTAGGGCTGACCTATTAAAAGTATTATTTTTTCTAACATGTTCCATGTTCACTGCTCCCGCAGTTTTAATATTCATTGAGATTCAACTCTTCCTCTGCAAAGAAACCAATCATGATTTCGACAGCATTAATCCTTCACAGTGCCTTGGTATGGACATATTTATACAAGGGTATTTTGTTCCTCACTACAACAGCCAATGTAGTTTTACGGTTTATAACAGCTATTTTGTGGGTGCCTAAGAGAAGAGAATGGCATTGATCTGTAAAAAGCACTTTAGCCTATACAAAACAAGTCCATAAAACATTGCCCTGGATGCTAGCCCTGAGCAATATAATCAGTGCTACTTTGAAGCCATGTGTATATCTGAGAAATCATCCGCAGTATCGTTATTGCTCATTACGTTAACATAAGGATCTGAGGAATGAGCACAGGCAACAAGCATGATACGATATAAAACAACTTAATGGGGGAAAATAGAAGACAGCCATCCTATGAGTTATCCAAATTAGTATGAATCACAGCAGTAGTGTCTCTCCAGCCAAGCCGAATGCCTCTGTCCTTTATCTTCACTCCTATTCAAGAAGTTGATATCACGATAAGTGTTCCAGTCCAATTATTTACAGAGGAATCCACTAGAGAGTCAATTTATCAGGGTGCTGCTTCATTTGCTATTCTTTAGTTTTCCCTGAGATATTATTCAATTGTCCACACCATTATTTTCACTGATGCCTTTTTTGAAGTATTGAAGGTGACTCCCTGAACTGATGTGTGAAGGGGATCTTTGGTGGTAATAAACTGCTAGAATTGAATGTCCTTTCTTGTTTGAACTGTTGTCTTCTGAAGCTTTTGTTAGGGAATGTCTGGTATCAGCATGGTATGGTGGAAACAGAGAGGAGAGACTGATTTCACCTATTTTGAAAGCTATTGTTGAGCCCTGTCCTAATGACTAGATTACATTTCAAAGGACTGAACACAGCTGGATACAACCGGTTTCTTCCCATTCTGTTGCGAGCAATTTTGAATGTTTCAGACAAGCGTTGAGAAATATTTTACCACAAAGTTGAACTTGGGCCTGAAGTTGGATTCCAACGAGCCTGATTTATTAATACATTGATATGCAGAATGCTGATTGTAATTATGTGCTAAACACTGCATCTAAAAAATATCACTGTATTCATCAACCTTATGGAGAGAAGGGAAAACGTTTGCCCGCTGTTGCCTTGATAAATCTGATATAGTGAATACTTCCTCATTCATATAATGAGTTCCATTACCAAGAATAAGCAACGCAAAACAACATTTACTCTCATCTAAGATTTGTTGTCTTATTTGGAGGTCACTATAGAGCAATTTCTTCATATAAACAATGGAACGTAATGTATGCAAAAAAATATAATTTCCCCATCTGCATAAATAAGTGAGAATCATACTACAGACGAGGATATGTAGGCGGAGATTACTTGAATGTGCAACACTATCAAATGAATAATGAGATATGAAATAGGGAGAAGGTTTCTTACAGGTTATATCAAGGCGATTTCAAGCAGATGAGAAGCAGGCAAAAACGATGGCCTCCCTTATAGCCCTCACTTATCTACAAATTAGCATTCTCAATGCGTGCTATAACAACGTCCTTCTGATTCATAGCCTGTCTATTCATTTCGGAAGAAAAAACAGAAATGGAAAATCAGAGTACAGAAGAGCACATTATTCCTGCTTGTCTGTTCTTGTGATGGGTTACAGGCACCAGGCACAAGCAAAGACAAGCTTGTACCTGGTGCATGGTTGTCTGCAGTAGGCATAGATTTGTTCTAACCAGGTGCATGCAAGACTAAACAAGACTAGGTCAAAGCCCAGTTTACACTGTTGCTCGACGACCACACACGCGCACACGCACGCGCACACACACGCACACACACACACACACACACACACACACACACACACACACACACACACACACACACACACACACACACACACACACACACACACACACACACACACACACACACACACACACACACACACACACACACACACGACCCCCTGTATAGGGTAGGGAGTGTAACATGATAATGGAGGACCACAGCTGTTTCAAAATTAATTTATTTTATTTAAAAAAAAATTGTAGAGACTGCAAGATCTCTTTATCTTTTCTCAAGTGAAAAGTGAACTCCAGGGTGTTGGTTTACAATAAAGCCAAAACTTACTGATACAAAAGATAAACCCTAACCTAAACTCCTAACCAAAAGAAAAATACAATTACTAGCCTTCCTTACTAATAAAAACAAGAAATGACTAAAGTCATAATTTAGCCGCGAGCGGCAGGCTTTTTTTGCCCCAATCTGCCGTTGAGAAATTGAAATTTAAAAAAATAAATAAAAAAAAAACTTTTTGAAAAAACATAAAAAATTTAAAAAAAAATTAAAAAAAAAATATATGTCCTTTTGAATATGATTTGACATTCATATTATTAGCAGCTGTATTGTGTGTGTGTCCCCCCCCAACTACTCAAGTTAAAGTATCAATACTGCAATGTAGAAGAACTCTGCCAAAAAATGGCATACCTCAATATGACATTTTGCGGCTATATTATGACTTTGTCATGTCTTGTTTTTGTATAGTGCTGTAACATGTTATGGCCTAATCACTGTCATTCAAGCATAAATGTCTTAACATTAAAATAAAAATAAGTAACCGGTATAGGACTAGGCTACCTATTGTGGTACAAAACAAGTCCTTCTGCAGTGAATTACAACATTAGGATTGTGCAGATTTCAAGAAGCTTTATTTGTTACTGACTCATAAAGATACAAGCAGCGAAATGTTGTTGGAACTTGTACCACAGATGGTTCTACATATAATTGATATAATGAAGAAAAGAAAATATTAAGCAAGAAAATAAAATGGACAATAATAACTAAATAAAAATAGCCTACAGATATATACAGTTTTAGGAATACTCTGGGACTTGTCTTAGACAGGCATGTCATCAGTGGTGTAAAGTAACTACATGTACTCAAGTACTGTATTTAAGTACAATTTTGAGGTATTTTTCACTTTACTGTGGTATTTCCAGTTTTCAGTACTTGTACTTCTACTCCACTACATCTCAGAGGCAAATATTGTACTTTTGCTCCACTACAATTATTTGAAAACTTGAGTTACTAGTTACTTTGCAGATATAAATTATTACGTTATAAAACATACATTAACCACTTTAGCCCTATTTTATACCAAGGCTATTTGAAAATAGCTGATCTACAAGCTCACAAAGTGTCGCATCGCGACACGTTGTGAGCTTGTAGATCTGCTATTTTCAAACATTTGTGTACTTTTACTTTTGGTACTTTAAATACATTTGGATACCAACACTTTTGTACTTTTACTCATGTAAATTTTGAATTGCGGACTTTTACTTGTAACAGAGTACTTCTACATTGCAGTATTAATACTTTTACTCAAGTAAAACATTTGAGTACTTCCACTGCTCCTCAGAGTTAAATCAACACTGAAGCCATGCGGCTGTTGTAAGTCACAGATGATTAGAAGATTCTCCGCTGGCCGACTTTTTATGACTTAATGACTTTATGACTCTCAGCCTCTCACTCTGTCCTCTCACTATTACGGTTAGCATAGCATGTTGCTAACACATCAACAAAGCAACCACAAACTTTTCGCTGGAGCTGGTGTGTGTGTGTGAGAGAGAGAGAGAGAGAGAGAGAGAGAGAGAGAGAGAGAGAGAAAGAGAGCGTGCGCGCGCGTGTGTGTGTGTGTGTGTGAGAGAGAGAGAGAGAGAGAGAGGGACTTGGGAGAGGGACAGATGGAGACGGAGGGGGGGGGGGGGTGCTGCGAGGGGAGGCGGGTGCTGTGAATGACGGCCGTCCATTGGCCGTCCATGGGCCGTCCATGGGCTTTAAAGTAGTGTCTCCCCATTGGCTGTAAAGTAGTGAAGGACAGCCAGGACAGCCAATAGACAAATAGGTGTCCCGAAAACATGTCGAAAACATGTCGTGTCGCGAGTGACGATGTCTGAGGCTGTCTGTAGAGCCGCAGCGCTTTCAGCTCGCGGCTAAAAACATGAACAAACCTGGAATTGGATAAACAAACAAAAAGCTACCTTACACCCCTACTTGATTTGATTTGATTTGATTTATTTGTAAAGCAAAAAACACTTGCAGTTTGAGGATTATCCAAGAAAGTGAATTGAATGAATGAACATATTTTTTTATGGATTTTTATGAAACAAAAACTTTGCAGATAGAAAGAGGATTATTCAAGCTTTCCATACAGCTGCCATGGGCTGTCAAGGCCAGAAAGTCGTTTTTTTGCCACTCAGTAGGCGTTCCCGCATACCTTCCAGGTACGATGATGGCACGCATACAGTGTAGCCTCTATTGCGGGCAGGCGTGGAGAAGGTACAGTACAAGCCAGCAGGATGGTGGGAATTAACAATCAACATAGCTTTGACCAGGGCATGGGGTGTCAAACTCACGCCCCTGTAGTACTGTACTGGGGCTGAATGCAGCCCACAACATGATTTTCAGAAAAATAAAAACATAGCCTAACTTTTATCTCTCCACTGTGCTTCCCCCTTCCCCTCCCCCCACCGCTCCCACTGACTGCCTGTTAATTAAAGACCCGAGGCCGATTCCAACACCTTCTGAATCCTAACCTACGTTTTCTGAAAAACTTAAATAAATGAATGTTGCTACAGTATATAGTGTAGCAACAACTACAATGATACAGATGCTGTCCCGGATTGAAATGTATAATGATGATAATATATAGGTTTGAAGGGATATTTCACTTTCCAAAACAATATCTGTCATTTTATCCTCTACTCTGGCTTTTGGGAGAACCCCGGACAGTTTTTACTTTGCTTGATACAGTATTTATATATTTGATATTAATTTCATCGGACACGCCCCCTTCCTATACAAACCCATTGTAACTTCAAACTCCATTTTAACCATGTTAGATTAATCAGAAACACCCGTCCTTGGTTCTGGTGACTGATATTGTCCTTAAATACGTGAGGAGACCGTGTTTTTTCAATAACTTTTTTCATTTATTTTTTATATTGTTTTTGGAAAATTAAAAAATGTAAATAAAATAAAAAAATAAAATAAAATAAATGAAAAAAGGTATTAAAAAAACAGCCCCCCTCACGTATATTAGGTATAAGGACGGGTATTTTTGATGAATCTAACACGTTAAAAAAGAGGTTGAAGTTGTCTGATAAAATGAATATCAAATATCTAAATACTGAATCAAGCAACTTAAAAACTGTCTGGGAGTCTGACAAAAGCCTGAGTAGACGATAAAATTACCAAAAGCTTTTTTGAAAGTGAAATATCCCTTTAACAGATCTACCTATGGAGCTCCAAATGTCCACCTCTTTGATGCCGCGCCGAGAGAAGGAGAGAGGAAGAGGGTGGTGCCGCGTGGGAATTTGAGGCATCGCAGAGGGCGATGTCCCTAGCCGTGACACATCCCCGTACACAGATTCATCTGGTAAGTCTACCTCAGTGCCTCCACTGCCGTGGAGGGATATATCCATAGAGTTAAAAATAATAGAGAGGGCACCGGATATCGCGTCCCATCCACTTGCATTGAGTTGCTCACCCAGTACATGAGGCAAAATCACCCCTTCTTCCGGGTTGGAAAGTGTGATGGCGTAGCGTAGCCTATTTGGTGGCCACTGTGATACGTTCTGCGTCACAGAAGTGACGCGTTTTACGTCACAAAGGTGCGCGGCCCCGTGTGCAAGCTTGTGCTTAAGCTCGTGAGTGGAGTCCCATTGGTCGAAACCGTTTTCGCTCGTACATTGTGCAGTGGCCCCATCCGTTTAAGCTGCAGTACCTATGAATGGCCAGTATTCACTTGTTTAGTCGATACACTTATTTTGTTTTAGCTCTTGCTCATTTGCTATTTTGTCTCATCTGTTTAAGAAAGTAGGTAGCTGATATATTGCACTTTTACCTTAGCGCTAGGTATACTCTTGGTTGCTTGTTTTTGCAGAAAATGCACTTAAGACTTCTGGTGATTAGTAGTTTTCGTTCCCTGCCTATGTTGAATGCACTTATTGTAAGTCGCTTTGGATAAAAGCGTCTGCTAAATGACTGTAATGTAATGTAATGTCCAATACGCTTCAATGCAAACACTGGGTTCTGGGGGCTTGGATATATCATATTATATTGGAGTGATCCAATATAGCGCTGCATAACTAGCCTACTGTTTGAGGCAGCGCGCTACATAGAGATTTGATGTAGACAGAAAAAAGTGCTTTGAGTACTGTTGCAATTCAAATCCGTTTCACTAAGACTAGAGGATTATTTTTTATTTTGTTTGGTGGCTTGTCAGATTGTTGAATATGACCCCAAAAAACTAATGTTGAAGAAGGAGAGGTCATACGTCACATACTCATATTCTAGTCACTGGGAGCCGAACGTTTGAAGGAATGCATTGAAGTCAATGGGAGCCAGGTGGACAAGAACATGAATACACACTACCTTTGAATGATTGACTTTGTCAAATAATCCATTTGGGAAAATAAAAGAAGACATTTCACACATCTATTTAAATATTTTTCTCTCTATATTTCTTGGGGTATGCACACTATATAAAGTTAGAGCGTAGTATAACTATCATCTATCAAAATAGGTGACAATAAGGGACAGAAGGAAAGAGGAGTGCTAGGGGTGAGGTGGAGTTGAATGTTGCAGTCTTGACTGCAAGGGAGTTTATTCCACAGCTTGAGAGGGAGAAAAGTTTAGGACGAGTGGAGCATTGGCCAGGGTGTTTTATGGAGGAGACGAACAGACTTCCTGGGTTAACTGATCTAAGTGAGCGGTAAGGGGTGTGGGGTCGAATCATGTCCTGCCGTAAAGGGGTGCTTTGTAGGTCATCATCAGTGTTTTGTACTGGGTGTGGGCAGCAAAAGCAAGCCAGTGAAGGGAATTCAAAAGGTAAGAGACTTCAAAAATGTTGGCCCTCAATCTATCACCATTCTTTTAGTCAAACAGCTGTGAACTTCTTGAATTAGGTCAACTTGACTCGTCTACTTAAATAAGATATTTATTATTATTGGATGTTAAACCATCACAAAGGGGTATCTTGAAAGAACAGATGCTGTGTGCAGTCTAAAGCAGCTTGTGCTGCTCAGCAGGCACAGCAGGTGGGAAACAGCCATACTGTACATAAACAACGGAGAGAATCTGCATTGTGAAAAGGGAGATCACCTGCCACTATGTGGAAATGTGTGTCCACTAGAAATAGCCACAACAATAGCAGATGTACAAGCTCACAAAGCTGGGAGCATGTAGATCTGATATTTTTGCCGAATGTTCCCCCCATAATAGAGACGATGTGTTTAGAATGCTTCAACTGACTATTATTGCCTTTATTTAAACTTGTAGTAGTATAAAATAAAATTATAACAATAAAATAAACAAGAAAAAGAAGAACCTTACATAAAAAGGATACATATAGAACTGCAGGGTTCAACTACTTGATAAAAAGCAACCAGCTTGTTTTATCCATATTGGCAGTGGTTCACATTAACTGTGTACATTTACTCAAGTGATGGAGTTGAGTACTTTGTCCACCACTGCCTCCCATGTTCAGAAGAAGTCCCCTGAAGTACCACATCCCCTGTTTTTTGCAAACAACATTCTTACTGATACACCGGGAGCTTCACAAACCATATACCATATTTCTTAGCATTCATTTACAAGTCTCTCTCTCTCTCTCTCTCTCTCTCTCTCTCTCTCTCTCTCTCTCACACTCTCTGTTTCTCTCTCTCGCTGTCTCTGTCTCTGTCTCTCTCTAAAATTATAAGGCACTGTATAAGAAGAAGGAGAGAACATTTGTGTTAAAAAACAATTTCATTATTTAACTCCAGGTGCTGCCATGGTGCTCTTGGAGGAGTGGTGCATATAGCGTATGCTATTAGGGTTCAAATCCCGATCCTGACGACGTCACTCCCCATCTCTCTCTCCTCATTTCCTGTCAGTCTACTGTATACTATCAAATAAAGGCAGAAAAAGCCCCAAAAAAGTATCTTAATTTTATTAACTTTTTCATAAAAACTTATACTTTTTCTCTCTGGCTGAAGAGTGGCTGAAGATTATAACGTTGTTAGGCTTGTTTTCTTGCACAACTTCTGGTATTAGTGATACAGAAAATAGCTATTGCTTTGTCTGGCCTAGTTGAATATGCATTCTTAGTACAATGATAATAATTAATCTTCTCCACAAGACAATATTCAATATTGATCACTGCGACTTAATTGGTAGAAACTGATTTGCATTGAACAAGAGTTACATCAGCATTTTTTCTTCATTCAAACAGTGCTATTAAGTGAAGTTTTTTTTCTTTCCATTATCACACTAATTAGAAGCAATACATTTTAGCATTGTGGGGACAAAAACAACAATTACTTTGGGAAATTAATCCCTGGGGGCTCACAATAAGTGGGTTGAATTAATATTGACTCTAGACTCTTCATAGCCATTTTGTTGGTCATCAAATGCTTTCAGCTATTTTGATCACCACTTAAAAAAGAAAATCACATTTTTATGTAATAATGTGTTGTGACGTGTGCTTTTTTTCCAAATGGGATGCTAATTAACATAAACGACAAATGCCAGTCCCTAACATGCAATACAGTAGCAGCCTGTAATCCAAGGACTTGAGAACGGTCTTCTAAATCAAATAATTCCTAGGCTCTACATGCAAAAAGTTTTGGAATGGTTGACTCTGGTATTTACATTATTTATCCATGAGCCATCACCTCTGACGACCACATTGTTTTCAGGCCCTCAGGCACCTCCAAGGGATTTCATTCATTTCAGCTCAAGGTGCAGTGGTGATAAAGTTACAATATACAGCCTATCTTATGTTGTCAATGTTTCATGCCCAATGTAATTGGAAACCGGTGATTTACATTAGCCTATGTCCTTATTTTGAACTTGAGGATTAAATTAACAATGAAATAAAATAAAACCTGTTTCATATAAATATTTTTAGTTTAGTTTTCTTCTGTGTTGTTAAAGTTATTGGTTATTTCCATATGATAACTGTTTTCCAATTATGACAATAATGTCTTCACGTCTCCCTCCTTTTGTGTTCCCTTCGCTGGCTCTACTGACTTCCGTTTGCTGCCCACACCCGATGCAAATCACCAGTGATGACCTACAAGACAATCAAGGGCATGGAACCCCCTTAACTCCAGTACAGGGTCCACTCCCACACCCCTTCCTGCTCAATTAAGCTGGGCTCACACTACCAGATAACCACGGTGATTTGGGGCGGGGGGGTGTCCTACCCTAGCCTTGTAACCCCCCCCCCCCCCCCCCTGCCGGAAATCGCATTGCAATTTGATTTCACGAGGGAATCTGGCTCCTACCCTTGTGGGCGGGAGTAGTAGGCGGCGGAGGCATCCGAGGTAGACAAACAGATTACTCCAAAAACGGAGGTGTACCAAGGCCGGGGGCGGCGCAGCACGCTTGCACCCTTCTTCCTTGTGTCCGTTCGAGGCACGCTAGGACACCTAGCACAATCGACCGTTTAGCAGCCCCCAGCCATAAATGGGGTGAACAGAATTAAGGTTACGCATGCAACCATCGTTAAACACTAGAAATCAACACGTGTGCCCGATTATGAGCTCTTGGCTGCATACAGGGCAAAAGACAGAACCATGTGTACCTACCATGTACCTACACACCTGCTGTTGCTGTCCATAATGTATCAAGAAAAGACCCACTGTATATAGCCGAGCTAATATCGGGGTCTAACCACTGTGACTCAACACGCACACCCGAACACAAGCTCTCAGCTGTATTCGGGGCAAAGACAGAACCATGTGTAGGCTTCCTACACCTGCCACATATACCGTCACTCGCCTATGTATTAGCCTGTGACCTCATACAGGGAGGATAAAACAGTGTATATTCCTCTTATACTTACCCCCCCTATAAGGCTTTGCTTATATGGGGACAAAAAACACTGTAAACGCTCATGCTCGTTTGTTAGCTTTCAGCTTTCAACGAGGTGAAGACAGAACTATGTGCGTACTGTATACACCACTGTGTAACATGGCTCCCACTCCACTTAATCTCACAATGCGCGCAGCCCGCAGGGTCCTCATATGCCAAGCGTGCATGGTCCAGTCCAAGGCAACGCACAAGTGTCCTCTGCGGACATCTGCGGACACCACAAGTCAGTCAGGCAAAAGCCATCGTGACACAACACACACCAAGCGACTTGGAAAAACAACAGCGTAAATCCCAGTGTATATTTCCCACACCCAATGCAGACACTGTCACTCACCTGTATGTTTAGCCCATGGCCTCATAGAGCGAGGATATGGTGTGCTTACAATCCGAATGTGTACGCCGCTCGCCAGGTCGAGCAGGCTCAGACCCGTTCGCGTGGGACACACAAGGTTAACACAAAGCACACCCATGGTCGGATCACTCGCTGGGGTTAGAGGAATCCTCACACCCCGCTCACCATGAGCACACAAGTCTGTGATTAACAATATGACACAGGAGTGAGGAGAAAAGCACGGACTCAACGCGGGGGGAAAACTGCAAAGCCGCAAAAGCTTAACAATACACAGCTTCCCACAACTTGTTACAGGGTAGGTGCGGTACCCGAGAGGCAGAGCGGGAGGGTTTCGGCAAACAGAGACACAAAGGACAAGAAACCCTCTGCGCTGCAATATAGGCTGATCAAACCGTGTATCGGCCACTTGTTTGTATACGGAAAAACCTGCAAACAATGATGGATACCTCCGCCGCCGTGGAGGGATATTTTATCATATTGGAGTGAGCCAATATAGTGCTACAAAACCAATCGTCCCGATCATTTTCAAACATGTTTGATATTTATCTGGATCGCTACTGTCTGAGTGGGACAGCACGGGAGTCGTGTGCGATCGAGAAAAAGACAGTCTTCAAGGAGACAGATGCAAACTTTTGGTAGGGCTAGTGGTCCAAACAACCTGTGTGGTGCGTTGGACAGCTGAGGCTTGTAGATTAGTCCAGGGGCCAAGCCATATTTTGGTACCACCTAAGGTGACCGTAAAGTTTTTGTATTTTTGTCTTCCTACATGTCTCTAGTTTATATTTTTGTATGATAACCCTTCCAATCTTGTAGCTTAATGGCAGTTATCACTACTTACCGGCTAATGTATCTGGTAGGAGACACAAAGTAGAATCTTTGTGTCTCCTACCGGAAATACACCCGGGCATTAAATTATTGCGACAAAAAACAAAATATATCCATGTATTCAAGGCTTCGTGGGGTGTGCAATTGATAGAAAATAAATCATTTTTTGGGTGAACTCCTCCTTTAAGTTTCCCAGGGGGACTCTCTACCCATTCAGCTATGACCACCCTAGACCGAAGGAGGGTCAACTTTTACAAGCTTATGGAAAGCAGTCGCAAAGACCAAAAATCTGAGAAGTTATCAATTGCACACCCCCATGAAGCCTTGAATACATGGATATATTTTGTTTTTTGTCGCAATAATTTGATGCCCGGGTATATTTCCGTTAGGAGACACAAAGATTCTACTTTGTGTCTCCTACCGGATACATTAGCCGGTAGGTAGTGATAACTGCCATTAAGCTACAAGATTGGAAGGGTTATCATACCAAAATATAAACTAGAGACATGTAGGAAGACAAAAATTCAAAAACTTTACGGTCACCTTAGGTGGTACCAATTTGTGAAAATATCAGTGTTGGCCCCTGGACTAGATATTGTGTAGCAAGAACACTGTCTAACATGTCTTCACAGACATATCAGAACTGCTCGTCACCACTGCAAGTTTAAACAGGTGGGATCCCGGACACTCCCACGTCGGGCGCACCACCGGCCCGCCTCTAGTCAGCTACTGCTTCTGCATGTGATCGTGTGAGATGAAATAACGTGAGCTGCTGCGTTCAAGCAATCTCAATAATCTTGTTAAAATCCTGTAGTAGTGTGTGATGGATCTTTTATTTTTTAGCTTGTAGTATGTGCATGTTTAAAATGATCGTATAAGATACACTACGTTTTTCTTTGCGCTTTACTTACTGTAGGTGACCATTAACCCTGTTTGTTGAATAAGCTTCATGCCAAATACTCTGATCTTGCACTTCACTTGTGTATATCACCCTGGATAGGAGCATCTGCTAAATGCCTAAATGGTAAATTGTAGATGAGTAAAATGATCAATGCCCACGTAACATGGCAACATGCATGTTAATGTGTGGGTTTGAACCAGACACAGAGAGATAGTGAGTGACAGAGCCACAGTTTGACGGCCTCTTTGTAATTGATCATGCTCTTAAGAACATTATGTAACATTGTTACTTGCTGTTACTCCAAACAATTGCATTTATTCTACCATTCTGTAATCTTTAAGCTACATTACTTGGAAAATCCTGTTATCACTGGACAACAACTTTACGCTCCAATATTACAACACCTAATCTAAAACATATTATCAACACACTATGCCATCACTGGCGTGCCAATAATCACGATAACGCACACCCTCTCGTGTAATATTGCTTAAGTATACTTCTTGCGGAAATAACTTTCGGCAACCTTTTTTTAAAACTTTTTAAATGTACACCTTATTATGAAATCCTTACTTAAGCAAGTAGACAAAACAACCAGATGTCTTTTGTCATTTTACGAATTTTAATAAAATGAGATTAAACAGAAACAGAATAAAGTTCTCACTGGTACAGTAGGTAATACTCATCTTCAATCACTCAGAAAAATGAAACCAAACTTATATATACCCAACCGGGTTACACGTGCGTGTGTGCATGCATGTGTGTGGGCGGCCGCGGTCTTGAGTGCACCAACATTAAACTGTGCATTTTGGAAACGAGCCAGGGGGGCACGCACTAGAAGCTACACGCTGTACACTACTACACTACATGACACTAAGGAAACTCCCCCAATACGCAGATATACACTCATTAATATAGCAGTCTACACACAGACACATGCATACACCACAATCTGCTCTAATATACTGTGACGCATCACACCTGAGAGAAATGTCTCTGTCTTTTCCTGCAGGGACATAGATTTAATCAGAGAGAGTACAACATTTGATCCTTGACTGTACTGTTACACCCAATGTTATGTGACTCTGTGTCCTACATTGGGCAGCCAGCTAAACTCTCCCTTGTAATTATCCTCCAAGGAACAGGCAGGTGTTGAACATGGACTGGGTTTATTACAAGAAAGTGTGAAACTGAAACATAAAATACAAAAAAGCACATATTAACATAAAAATACAAACAAGCTTCTTACAGGTAACACAAACAGGTGAGTATTTTCAGTTAAAGGACGACTTCACCTAGGCTAATAGCAGATTTAAAAAAAAATGTTTTCTTAATAGCCAAATATTATTTAGAATAGTCATACGATTGATTGTGTGTCAAATATTCGGTTAATCAATTAAACAGCGGACTGTGTTTAATTGGCTAATTACCTAATTTCCTCCCCACCAACTCTAACCTAGAGAATGCACAAGTCTGACAGAGAGTTGCAATGAAAGCAACTTTATTAAAGAGAGTGCAAAAAATAGTAAAAAGCACAGCCGAACAAGCAGCTACTAACCTCGTATCACAAGTCTTTCCACCACGGAGAAAGCCTGGTATTTATTCTAAAACTGAGCCATGTGCAAGGGCACCGATACTGTGGGTGCCTCGGGGCTAAAGCACCCAGGGGAAATGACGAGCACCCATCACAAACTCATCACGAAAAAGAAAAGAAACTCTGACATCTTCTCTTCATGGAGTACATTTTTTGTACCAAATAACCAAATTAACCGCATTAAAGTAACAAAACCCCCCCAAAAAGGTAACAAACCCAGAAAATAACCGCAAATGTTTGCGCTACGCTCGCGCACAGTGCGCATGCGTTGCGCACCCAAAAGCACGGACATAAATCGGCGCCCCTGGCCGTGTGAACGGGTTTGGAAAAAGCGGGGATTCCGGTTGGATTCCGGTTGGCGTCGCGTTTGTTACCCACATAATGCGAATCAATTACTTTAGTTCACGTGTCGCTGTATTCTGGAATGTCCCCTGATAATTGTAACGTAACGTAAACATGATGTGTGTGTACCAGTGAGGGTTTCTATAGCAGGCAACAACAGAATGAAGCTGTTTTCTTAGACAGCAGGCTGTAGTTTCAAATGTAACTCTAGTCTATTACATAATATACGTGTGTTTATTACCTCCACTGCAAGAGCACAGTCTGAATATCATATTCACCAGGGATGCACGTTTGTGCCAGCTGGGTCACGTGTTGTCTCCTCAGGCTATGGGATTTAAACTCTACACCCTCTGGGAGATGCAATCCAAAATGTAGGCACTCGTGGACTAAAAGGGATGATATAGAGCCAACAAACACATTTTGCTGAATATTTAATAATGTAAACATGTTTATTTTAAGTCGATTGATGATGGTCAGAACTAGGGGTACAGCTTTGTACTACACAGTTAGTTTACCAAGAGGAATTTCACTGTCAGTGGCCTGAATAGAGTGAAAGTGTCCCACTTGATCAAACTGGAAGCGAGATAATGAAATTCATTAAATAGGCCTATCACTGAAAAACAGTGGCCAAAGCAGTTGAAGCAGTTCATTCATTCTGCAGTTTTCATTAATGGAGCTACTAGCAGAAGTTCAGGAGCAGAACCACACCTACAATCAAGCCACCTACAATCAAGTTGCTTCCGTTCACCTATAAAAGCTCAATTAACCTTCTCCCTCCCGATCAATCTCACATCTTTATTTTAACAGTGCTTTGTTGTGCATACAGTATGGGGATCTATGGGAGAATTCATATCAAACAGTTAAATTAAGGGACATTTAAGCCTATGCATATTTCACATCTTATTTTCACATGTCATGTTCTGTGGAAGGAAATTATTAAAAATAATAACTAATAACTTTATAGAGAAATACAGCACCCAATACAACATATTGAGCAATAACAAGCTATATACAAACTGTTACCAGTGATCCAGCTGTGCGCCACATCATATGTAATAGATATATTTCTTAGAATGACGCTTCACGGAGCAAGGATGTCTCATCTGATAAAACCCCAATCCCCAATCAATTCCTCCCTTCCCAAGAAAGTGAGGGACGTGTGGATGAAAAAAATAAGAATTGGGATCAACCCAATAAAACACTATAACAGCAGGACACATGCTGGAGCCTAACACTGTGGTTGCTTTATTTGGGAGGTTGGACTGCAATATAGGTCACAAAATCTAATGTGCAGCATTAAGTTTACTGCTGCCTTTGCATGTACAGTAGTCTAATGAGATATCCCATCTTCTCACTTTAAAAAAAAAATGTATTTAAAGTGTATGTAAACCCTAACTGTAAGCTTAAAAAATACTGGTTGGCTGACCTTGTGAAATGCAGTATCTGATTTTTTTTTCCGGGTCCTAGTTTTAACGACAACATAAATCATGATTAGGGCAAATTACATTTGTGAGGGATTTACAGTTCTTCAAATTCACCTCTGTGTTTCTATCTATCATTCCTCTTATATGATGCAAAGTTAGCATGTACCATCTCGAACCGGGGTCCTCAACTTATCATTTTTTTGTCTCTGGGGACCGGGGAGAAGGTGTACGTAGTGCCAACGTTTTTTTTCCCTTTTGTGGACATGTAATTACTTAATGATGAATACATAATTTGTTATCACTAGAGGTTCTAGAGACCTACTTCACACCGCCGATCCGACCAATATGTCTGAGTCATAATGTCGGGGGCTTTGTCAGACCTGGTACCTGTTGTACCCGTCTGTCTGTGTCCCTTTGTTCCCATATGGAGATACTCTTTATCTGTCTGTCTGCGAGTGTCCCATTTATGCCCATATATGGAGATCCCTGATGTCGTTAGTATATGCCCATACCCTGTATATTGGCATGCCCATACTGTAATGTATATGGGCATTGTACTGTTACACCCAATGTCCTTATTGGGCTTTCACAGCCAGTTAAACTCTCCTTTGTAATATTTCCTCCAAGGAACAGGCAGTTGTTGAATATGGACTGGTTTATTACAAAAAAGTGTAAAACTGAAACACAAAATACAGAAAAGCACAAATTAACATAAAATACAAACAGCTTGTTACAGGTAACACAAACAGGTAAGCATTTGCAGTTAAGAAGCCTCAATTTCACCAGTACACTGCAGTGCCATTCATGGCAATAAAGAACACATAAAGTTTAACATAAGTCACAATTCTTCCTAAAATAAGTAGTCACAATAATGGATGATATGCCTACTTACTTATTTTGCCACTCAAAGGGGTAGAAACAACTGATGGCTAAAGATTACTGACAACACTCACAAACAATGACTCTTGTTGTTTACAAGGGGAAAAGGAAGTCTGGTCACCTTCTTCAGCACAAGTATACTGCAGCTCCACAACACAAACAGCGCCCCCTGAAGACAGGGAGGTACTAAACCTAAGGAAAAAGGAAGAACTATGCCCCCTAGAGGCAGTAATGAAAACAATAAGGAAAAACTATGCACCCTAGAGGCAGTAATGGAAACAATAAGGAACATGTTCCATTACAGGCATAGTGGTTGGATCGGTGGTTGTAGATGTAACGCCCGGGATTCAAACCGTGGAAAGCCAGCATCTTAACCACTAAGCCAAAGGGACATCCCTATCACTCGGGGAGATATTAGAGTTTCAGGCCATCAGGCTGAGGTTGTGAACCACTCTGTTACATAGACAACTGGATATCCATATAATGTACATGTATGCCCATATATGGACAAATCATGCGGATCGGCGGTTCTGTACAACCGCATATCCGAAAGACTCGGCGGCGAGCACCGCACTCCCTCGAGTCCTTGCACGCAAGTTTGAAGTTGGTCGGTCCCATATATGCACATGACCATATATGCGCATGGCGGTCAGATCTGCGGTCAGGTTTGTTTATGTTATGTCTGAGTCAGAGTGACGTGGCCTTGGTCCTGCCTATATATGGGCGTATCGGGTTTGTTTATGGTTATGTCTGAGTCAGAGTGATGTGGCCGTGGTCTGTCAAGTTCCTACTGCATTGTGCATGTGTAAATGCAATTTAACACATTGTTTGCCAAGATCGCATTGATGCGTTCTTTCAAATCCATCACTTGATGGCCAAGATCGCATTGATGCGTTCTTTCCAAAACATTTTTTTTTTTAGAAAATTCCACAAGGGGCGACCTAACACAGCTTTGGAATGATCGATCGTCACTCAGAGAAGAAGTATACGGATGTGACGTCTTTCCAAAAAAACAGGAAGCCATCCGCCCCAGCGATGGGATTTTCAGAAAAACAGCTATAACTCAGTTTCTTTTTTTTTGCATTGAAAACCACCAGTTTTCAGCGGGCCGAAGCCCAAAAATGGCGGATCTCGGTTGGAATGTTGTCGTTCCTATGGATACACAGATCCCTCCGCTAACCCACGGGGACTATTTTGTTTGTGTTTTTGGGATACAATGTCGCTTCCACAGCGTTTCAAATATCATCGGATTGAGTAATTATGCTGGCAAGGGGATAGAAAACTATGTTTAATATCTTGACAATCAATAATAATGAAGTCCAAACTATGCTTTGTGGCTCGACTTTAAGAGAAAACTATTTTTAAGCTGATATTCAAAAGAAAGAAATATTTATGCTTCCGCCGGCAACAGTCATGATAGGAGGCATTACATGTAATGGTTGTCTGTCGGTACATACAAAAGTAAGTTTGTCTGTCCATCTGTCAACCTCCCCAACCACAAACAAGGATGAACTGATTAGAAATAGGTGGTCAAAGGTTAAGGTCATTGTGACCTCATGTCTGTCCATTCTTGTGAATGCAATATCTCAGGAACGCCTAGAGGGAATTACATGACATTTGGCACAAACATCCACTTGGACTTGAGGATTAACTGAGGTCAAAGGTTAGGGTCACTGTAACATCATGTCTGTCCAAGTAAAGCATCACACACACACACACGCGCACTCGCATGCATGCACACACACGCACACACACACACACGCACGCACGCACGCGCGCGCGCACACACACACACACACACACAGTCTCATAAGTGGCATGTATTTCTCTCTGGTCATAAGTGGCATAGAATACAGTCGTGTCATTAGAAATTAATTTCAAGTTATGATTGTCATACTAACTAATAATAATAATAATAATAATAATTCTAACTAATAATAATAATAATAACGCAAACAAGAACATTAAATTAATCTTTTGTTAAATAATGAATAATATATCAATTGTATTTATCCTCTATTGTGTCATTGGAAATGGGCTATAGTTTGTTGATTTAAGTATTTACTTATTATCTTGAGATGAGGTGCTCAAGATCTTCTTTGTGAAGAAAAAAAAGAGGGGGGGGTAATCCCATCTCCCAATCAAAACCTCAAAGAATGGGAAACACAGTATGAGTAGGGCCGTTCTATTAAAAAAGAGCTATAAATGAAGGTACACACATACTGTACTGTAGGCTACACGGTTAGTACTGTTGCAAATTATGCCGTTTGCAAATAAGTTGTGTTACACGTCTCTGCAAGCTTTAGACTTGCTAGAGAATATAAATAGGCTTAAGTGGAGTCAGAGAATGGCTCTAATCAATGTTATGAACACATTTGATACAGATGCAGAGATTCTGACACAGAATGTGTGTCTGAAAGAGAGACTGGTGGTTCTGTGAGTCGAGATGTCAAAAGAAGGAACAGGGTGGGTTGAGCAAATACCTGGAATTGCTACAGACCAATATTGAAAGTCCTTTGAGCAGTATGTTTGCTTAACATGGAAATGTCGGAGCATACATAGTCCATATAGGACCACAGCAGAAACCCATAGAGATTGGGCAGTGAACTGGGATTTGCCAGATGAATTGGAGGCATTTGTAGGACTACTGTATATACGTAACTGGTGGACATAACCAGGATTGAGAAGACTATAGTACTTTGTCTTCAGATATATTAGCTTTCAATCATACCATGCCACGGAAAAGCATTAGAGGAACCATGCACTATCTTCGTTTTGATTACACTCTCGCTGCTTTAGAAAGACAGATTTGCCAGTATTTTGGCCATGGCCAAATGAAAACCCCACAATGGCTGTGCAAGACATACAAAATATGGAGAGGACATCTTAGATCAGATGGTTATATACTACCGTCATGAGGCAATGGCCATTCTACAACATAGGGTTAGATTTGTTTGGCAATAAAAAACAACCACAGGGCGGTTGGTGGTCTCCCCTAAGGTGCCCGGGATGGACAGAAACGGCACCTATCTTATTAAAACAGATCAGTGATGTGAGTATCAAATGCCAGACAATGTCTGTGCTGACAAGAAACTACCGCTCCCGAGATTCAAACAGGAACACTCGTCTTTCAGCTAACCTGTCTTACTATGTATACCTTTTGGAAGAGAAAAGCAAGCATTCTGACACACATGTACTACATGTACACATGTGAATGTACTATATGGGAGAAGGAATCACCTTTGCCAAATTTGTTCTGATGTAGTGAAAACTAATCTCACATGACTACATTTCATTTGGCACAAACAATTGGACAAATAGAAGTACAATGTACTACAATGTAGTACAATGTACTACAATGGAAACAAGCCCCTGGGGCTTTTTGTGTTATCCTTTTAGCATAACCTTTGACTGTACTACATGTACTGTTAATAATTGTGTTAATAAAGTATTCAATCAATCAAAGCCACATCTGCGTATTACCTTCCCACATGTTTAATACATTTGTGGTGCTCCCTATGGGTCCAAGTGAAATCGCTTGTGGCTCTGCATTGTGTAGAGGTCGCTCAATATATTATTCAAATTTGGGGTCAATTGGACAAAGCTTATTTTGTAAAATAGGCCCGTCTCACCAACTTTGGAAATGTATGTGACAATAAATAAATAAAATAATGTGATGCATGGACAGGTCTCTTACCGTACGTGTCTGAAGTAACAGAACATAGTCCACCCACAACCTTTATTGGTCCTTATTTTGTCATCTTTGCACAAAGATTTTCTTGGTGTGCAATGTAGTTTCATGATGGAACGGAAGATTGTTTCCTTCCATCCAGAATTGAATAGAAATACTTTATTGAACCACAGCAGTACTGACTCCACTGTAGCCACAAACAGCCGCCTGAGCATCTTCCATGTCAGATTTCCACACTCTCCTCATCCCATTCAAGGAATTCCAGGCAAGTGCCTTGGACTACCTCGAGCAGTGGCAATGTTATCTATAAGATTTAATACACTGTAGGAGTGCAGGTGCGCGAAGAGAAACTACAGAGATTTATTCCTCTTCGAAGAGCCAAGTAGCACTCTTTTTACTTGTTTATTTCAGACAGATAAACAATAACAAAAGACCTGTCGCAGAGGTAATTACGTCCTAATTAACACCTTGGGAGGTGTGTATTAACTCTTAGCCTCTGGTAAATAGAACAAACTGTTTTATAAACATAGGCAAGATCGCTGTGAATTATAACTGTACTTAATAACTGCCCTGTGTGTGTATATCCACCACACACGTCCCCACAGAATTAACAAGAACTGGCCCAGTGAAACGACCAGGGATCCGAAGGACCCACCCAAAGCTGTTCCGAAGCTTCTGGGCAGGCAGAGGGGGGTGAAGCGGGAGGGTGACAGAAGGTTGCTGATGGTGAGCAGGTGCCGGGTGGCCGTTCGGGGGATCCAAGGCGTCAGCCGTTCCACTGAGACGCGATCCAGCCTGCCCCCGATGTCCATGACAAATGTCTTGTCGCCAGCCTACACAACCTGGTAAGGACCATCGTATGGCGGTTGCAGGGGTCCCCGATGGGCATCGTGGCGGATGAACACATACCCCGCTGCTCGCAGGTCGGGATTAGCAGGAAAGTTTGGGCAGTGTTCAGGAGAGTATGCCGTTGATCAGATGCTGATGAGTGGACTGTAGTGTGGGGAATAAATCACCTGGAACCAGGTTTGGCCATAAACTAACTCCACCGAGGAAGGAAGGAGGTCCTCCTTAGGCACAGTCCTAATTCCCAGCATCACCCATGGACGTTTGTTGACCCAGCTGTTGTCTCGGAGAGCACCCTCAAGGGCTGACGGTGGGACAGCCCCTGGCCAACCGGTGGTCTGGTCCACCATAGTCAGGAGGTGAGTAAACCCGGAGGGGGGAAGGGGTCCCACCAGGTCAACACTGATGTGGTCAAAACGCCTTTCAGGAACTGTGAATTGCCCGTTGGCATGCTACGCAGTTTCTGACCCAGTCACAAATGTCCTTCCTCATGCCATGCCAAACTTCGGCGACACAAGACGCTGTGATGCCTTACTGCCTGGGTGCAAAAGGCCATGTATGGCGTTGAAAACTTGCCGTCTCCAGACCTGCGGTACCACCAGACAGGGCAGTGCTGTA
The DNA here is from genome assembly GCF_963454915.1 of Gymnoscopelus microlampas. Taxonomy (NCBI): domain Eukaryota; kingdom Metazoa; phylum Chordata; class Actinopteri; order Myctophiformes; family Myctophidae; genus Gymnoscopelus; species Gymnoscopelus microlampas. The sequence goes on from NC_139962.1 coordinate 19,270,790, forward strand.
GATGCGTCGCAGAGCAGCAATGTGCCGTCATCGCCGTATCGGACAGGGTCAGGGTCTGAGGCCTGGTCCACAGCCATCCGGGCATAATCGATTCTGAGGTGGAGTCTGAGTGCCAATGACCGCACGGGAGAGGCAGTCAGCCATGGGATTGTCTCACATGGGTTGGATGTCCGTGGTGAATTCAGAGATGAAAGCCAGGTGGTGGCTGCTGCCTGGCAGACCATGGTTCCGACACCTTAGCCAGGGGAAGAGAAATGACAGAGATGTGTTCCTCTTTGAAGAGCCAAGTAGCACTCTGTTTATTTCAGACAGAAAAACAATAACAAAAGTTAAAAGTCAACACCTTGGGAGGTGTGTATTAACTCTTTAAGGTACCAATACCTATGCATTAAAGGAAATACTGCCTCAGGTAAATAGAACAAACTGTATTATAAACATGGGCGAGATCACCGTGAACTATAACTCTAATTAATAACTGTGCTGTCCAGTGTATATCCCCCACAACATGATGCTTTGTAATTTAAAAAAATAACTTGCACACTAATTTGAACATTTACAACTTGCTTGATCCCACTTGGACGCATATTGGCCATGAAATGTCACACTTTGACTCATTAACGACTAATTTGATCTAAATGTAGTTCCAACTTAAAGGGACGTGCCAGTGTTCTTCCTGTTCTGAAGGTTGTTATGAGTTTCAAAGGTACAGTAGTTGGAATGCTGCATAAGTTCTCAGTTTTTGTAAATAAGTAAGTATTTTAATGTGCAGTCTTTGAAAGAGGTTTATACTGTATGTTTCAACTGAATCCCAGCCAGTGTATGCATGTGTTTTTCATGTGAACAGCGGAGGGAGCCTTGCATTGGAGATGTTCATTATACAGCTAGCAGATGGGCAGAAGATTAGCTTACCCTGGCATATGCATACATTATATCTGTGTTACAGTGGGATAAAGAATCTAATTAAAAGCATAGTGATGTTCAAGGAGTTACTTCATCCTGCATTAAACCCAATTAAGTATAGACTAGCCCTATACCGACAACTTCTTACCCATAAAATTGAAAATGGAGAAACAATTTCTGAAAATATGAGTGAAATAGTGTACTAGTATCTTCTGTCTCTGGTGACCATCGAATCAGGTTTGAAAATGTTGCTATTATAACGACAATGTTGGTCTGTAAATATGATTCTACTGTAGTTCTAAATGAATATCATTATCCGATGGGTTTCATTGCCTGCCTGGATATTTATCTTTTAATATTGAATTAGGGATGGAGGGTGTAGTAAATAATGCCATAGGGATATTGTAAGTTGTTTGGGGGTGAAACACACACACACACACACACACACACACACGCACCCACACACACACACACACACACACACACACACACACACACACACACACACACACACACACACACACACGGTCCGCTCCTCGGCTGTATTTCTCAGTCCTTGGACCTTTGCTGCCCTTATAAGGTCATAGACTTATTAGGACTGTGGTGTCGTTCCATTTGTATGTTGTTATTCTGAAGTAATGTTGCAGTCCTTGTTTCCGTGTTTGGTTTTGCTTTACAATCTTGTACCTTATTTTGTAGTATTGTTTCGTGTTGTGCTTAGTCACTGTTACCTGTCTCGTCTCACCTCCCTGTAATTATTGTAACCCTAGTCACCTGTGTTGTGTTTGCCTGTTAGCCTATCCCAGTGTTGATTGTCCAGTTGTGTTCACCTGTGTCTAGTTAGTCCTTGTGTATTTATACCTCCCTGTTCCTAGTGTTTGGTTGCTAGTTCATTGTTAAACTGTTATGTGTGATCCTGTCTTGAGTTCAGCACTTACTTTGTTTCCCTGTCTTTTGAGTTATTAAACCCTTTAATCTAATCTATTCTGCCTCCGTCTCTCCTGCACTTGGGTCCTACAATCTGCCCTGACTCAAACCGTGACACACACACACACACACACCTAGTGGGAGCTAGTCCTATTCTCGACATCTAATAGGCAGCATGATATTTTAAGAAGTGATACGAGATTTGTTATACCAATTATAATCTCTCAAGAACAGATTCTGACCTGCGGTGGAATCTGTCGGAGCGGTTCGTCATAACTTGTGCGCAATGGCAACAAGTGGGCGTGCCTTCAGATCAGGAAGGAGGCCGCGCTTTACCCAATCAAATGTAGTGGGCGGGATTCACGTGTCCGTCCACTATGGTCCACCCTCCCCCCCTCGAAACTAGCCGAAACTAATTTAACAATAGCGTCCTCGGAGCGGACAAAACCACGGAAAGATATTCACATTTTAAATTACTCTTTCATCATAGAAACAAGTGGGCTTATAACCAAAACCATCCATGTTCTCTGGGAGAAGTGGTGTTAGTGTTCCGTGTAGAAATATTGTTAGTGGGAATGAAAACGTAGCCGCACCAACCGGAAGTGATGCGCTATAGGCAGACATGAAACCGGTGTTTCCCTGCGCTCTAGTCTAACATTATCCTCCGGCCAGACTCCACAGAATATCAGAAAAGCAGAGGTCGCTGTTTTTCATTTTCTGTGGGGTCTGGCTACGCGAGACTATACCAATTATGCAAGATTTCTAGTCTAGACTTGCCCAGTCCTACACCTTTCGAGCTTGTGAGCTTTGATCCTATAACTTCACATTCAGAAAACTTATAGAAATATAGTTTCATGTAGGGAAGAAATTCAAGTTGATCTGTACCCTTTTGAAAAAGATCAACGCGGAAGAGTATTGTCATGATTTGATAATCATCTTGACCAAGCTGGAAGGCAGGGCGGAGAGTTCTATGTTTTCACCCTCATCTGTCTGCCTCTGTCTTTGACTTTCCACAGCTCTCGTAAAGTAGTAGCCAGTAGGTCAAGCAATTCAATTAACCAATATTTGTCAGATCAGTAACTGACAACCATATTATTTTGGTGAATTCTCAAATTAGGCCTATTATTATGATTATGATTATAATTACTATTTTTATTATTTTAAAATCTTTACACAAAGAGCCAAAATAGTGAGCTTGTTCTTTTTTTTTTTTTTAAGGTGAACCTTGAGATTTTGACTTGCCCTCTGGTGTGTTTTTTTAATCCACTGCTATGGGCGATGCTCAATCTGCTACCAATGCTATAAACAAACTTTCAGCTGTCAGATCATTTATGGACTCGTTCTTATTACATTAATGATGGCAATAACTCTGCATTCATGACTTGGATCTGGACTTCAAACTCAATGTGTGTTCTGACGGGAAGGACAATGACACTGGCGCTGTAGTTGTGGTCATTGAAAAGATTTAATATCAGTTGATGGACCCCAATTCTGCAAAAGGGATGGACAAGATAAGACAAGATAAGAAACATGCAAGTGCCAGCAGAGATGAAAAGAAAACTCAGAACAACAGACTGTCTCTTGCAGCTAAAGTCTGTCTCCAGAATTGATCTATAACACCAGATTGAACAGAGCATCATTGTCAGCAGACAACAGTGAACATGCTTGTTTCGGGAACTAAATTATGAATTATTTAGAAATGACTCAATCCACAAAGAAATGTCTACGAAATGTCCGCACTGCCATAACACTTTCTACTTTGTACTTGGGTTTATATTTAGAGACTGTGTGATCAGCTATTCATGTAAAGTCCTGTGTTTTTAGCATGCTCATGTCCATGTTCTATCAGCATGCAGTGTTGTACAGTTTAAATTTAACGGCTCAAACATGGGGTTGTTATCCTCCCGCTAGGTTCTATCTTTAGAAAACATTTCCTTCGACCTCTATCCTGACGACACTCAGCTGTACCTCCCAATTAAACCAGATGGAAAACATTCCTTGAAGCTCCTTCTTGCCTCGCCGACATAAAAACCTGGATGTCAAAACATTTCTCATGCTCATCGACAATAAAACAGAAATATTTTTTTCGGTTCCACACAAGACTAATAATATTACCACCTCCCTTGGACCACTTAACCACATGTCAAAAATGGCTGTGTTGCTAGACTCGGCTTTTAAATTCGACAAACATGCTCATGTAAACGATTGCTTTTTCAACTCTTATTATATTGCTAAAATCGAAATCTTTGCTCCCAGCCCACGATCTGGAGAAAACAATCCATGCTCTCATTTCAACCTTGCTGGACTACTGCAACTCACTGTAGTGCAGTTGCCAGTTCCTTGCTAGCTCCTTGCTGTTAGTTGCTAGTTACTCTCTCAACTGCAGATCATCCAAAATGCTGCTACTACATTCCTAATCTCTCAAGAACAGATTCCGAGCTGCGCTACTTCATCTGTCGGGAGGGCCATTCAGAACGTGTCAACGTTGGCCTACAAGTGGGCGGGCCTTAGATCAGGAAGCAAGCCACACTTTACCCAATCAAACAAACCCAAACTCATTCAACAATGGCGTCCTTGGAGCCGACAACACTACGGAAAGTTAGTTACATTTTTACTTGTTCATTCATTATAGAAATAAGTGGGCTTATAACCAAAATGATCCATTTTCCATGGGAGAAATGTTGTTAGTGTTCCGGGGGAGAAATGTTGTCAGTGGGAATGAAAACATATGCGCCCCCACCGGAAGAGGAGGGCTGAGGGCAGACCAAACGGGCCAACTTCCTGTATCCAAAGTCTATAGACCAATTAATTGTTTACTAACATTGAGACTGGATGCGCAGGTGATTGTTTCACGCAATCAATTTCCAACCTGTTGTTTCGGGGTGCGTTAGTTTCAGCACACCCCAACCCCCTCTTGTGTGTTGGCTAGTGTGGCACGTCCTGGCGAGACCTGATAGAATGGGTTTCATTTAGCGCATACTGGTTGCACGCATACTGGTTCTTATCAGTGTGACGTCGTCTGTTAAGGGGTCTATTGGGAGCTGCCCTTAAATTAAAAGGAAAAAAACAGCAGAGGGTGCTGTTTTCCTTTTATTTTGACATTCCTGACTGGCACCCGCAAGAGGTAAAGTATATTATCACGTCTATATTTTCCTCCCTTCAGTGGCTCCTAGTAAAACATAGAGCTGATTTTAAAATGGTATTATTCGTTTTAAAAGCCCTTGGACTGGCACCACCTTACATATCCAAGTTATTCTGTCCCCTTGACACCACCATCCACTTAGATCTGCTGACCAGATGCTTCTAACAGTGACACGCACCCGGTTGAAGCAAAAAGGCAAAATGGCCTTTTTGCCTTTTAACAGCCTGCCTTTCCCTTTTGCTTTAACACCCTGCCTTTTCTGCCCTGGACACTTTTAAATCCAGACTTCTCCCTTGCTTTTTAAAATTATCCATGCCTGCAGGGATAAATGGTTGGTCATATTTGTTCGCATTTTTAACCCTCATGTTTTGTATTGTTTTTGTTTTTTACCTACTGCTATTGTAGTTGTTTTTTATTTGTATGCTGTGGAGCACTTTGGTCAACCTTGGTGGTTTTTAAATGTGCTCTACAAATAAAATTGACTTCACTTGACTTTTGTAACTACACAGTAATTACAGTGTGATTTGTGTATTTTAATATGAGTCTAGTGCAATCGATACCCTTTTGTCACTTAGAGGCCAGGCTGAAGCTGTGTGGAACTCCATCATTGGGACAGCTGACCCTTTCAGTGCCTGTCATTTGTGGCCAGTACCCGTTTGGGGCAATGACATCAGTACTATGACTTCAGTCATCTCGATATTTGGGCATATCGAGAGACAGACAGATACACACGAGCATGCACGCACGCATGCACGAACGCATGCACGCACAGACGGACGGACGGACGGTCACACACACACACACACACACACACACACACACACACACACACACACACACACACACACACACACACACACACACACACACACACACACACACACAGAGAGAGACAGTCTAATCTTATCTATAATGACACATAACACAACTACACAGCAAGAAAAGACGCTTTGGAGCAGGAGATGGTTGCTACGACGACAGGGGGGGTGCTACAACCACCTTCAAAGTAGCCGGCAGAAGAAATCAAATGAATGCATCAAGCTACATTTGAAGAGCTACTGCAGACGGTGGAGCCAATACCATCAGGAGGCAGGACACCCTAATGAGGCCGGCATCGACTCTGCGCTACCTTGCTACGGGAGAAACCTTGGCATCGACAGCATCTGGAGTACCCCTTTAGTGTGAGCCGCCACGGCATTTCAAAGACTGTAATGGAAACATGCCAATCCCTCTTTGAAAATCTGACGGAGACACACATGAAGGTGCCCTCTACAACTGAGGAATGAAGACAGATTAACCTCCCCCATTGTATCCACAACCATACAACCACCACAGGAGTCAGGATCCCACTTCTGAAGTGCCCGCCTCAGTCGTCCTGATGGTATTCGATTTGATGCAGACTGCAAGTTCTTGTACATTGATGTTGGAACCAATGGAGAACAAAACCCTGAACCTTCCAGCACCAGAGCTCCTGCCTGGAAGCCCCTGGCTGATGAAGCCGTAGCCTACAACAGGAAAGAAACGACTCAGCAAAATGAGATCTATACATGCTATCTAAGACACAGACTGACCCAATCATCCCTGCCGTCACCACCTTCATCACCATCTTCCACTGATGACCTGCCTCGAGGAGATAAAGGTGTGGATGACGCACAACTTCTTTCAATTTAACAGTTCCAAGACAGTAGCCATTCTAATCGGCACCCCACACCAGGTCCAATCATCCCCAATAGAATCACCTTTTCCGCCCAGAACCTCCCCCTCTCACCCACCAACTTGGGAGGAAACCTGACCTTTGATTCCCAAGATTAAACACCTGTGGAAAACCTCATTCTTCCACCTCAGAAACATAGCCAGACTCATCTGCCAGATGCTGAAAAACTTGCTCACGCCTTTGTCTCCTCAAGGCTTGACTACTGCAATGCACTTCTCATCGGGATCCCTAGCAAGAGCATCCAGAAGCTCCAGTACAGCTTCAGAACAGTGCTGCTAGGATGCTGCTAAGAGTGCCAAAATATGAGCATATTACACCCATTCGCCATTGGCTTCCCGTCTCCTTTAGGATAGAGTATACAAGGTCTCCCTCCTTACCCATCAGTGCATCCGCAGCATCCCTGACCATCTGACTGCACGACAATCCGTTGAAGCTTAAAAGGGGACCTTTCAAACAATAATGATTGTTGCCTAATGTTATTTAAACAAACTGATACAACTAAGATTATTTTCTGTAGATTTAGCAATAATGATGCTTTAAATAATATTACTTATACGTCTTCCTCCTGGTCCATCACACACACACACACACACACACACACACACACACACACACACACACACACACACACACACACACACACACACACACACACACACACAGACACAGACAGATCTCTTTGAATGTGTTTTATTGTATCTGTGGAACAAAACACACTTTTGTTCCACAGTTAATCAAATGCTTCCTTCGAGACCACTAAACACTATGGGATGTAGCACAGGAAGAGTGCAGATGATATATGGAATATTAATAACATGTTGGGATGAAAGTGTGAAAAGCGAAACCAATTTCATGGATGTATCACTCTAAAAATGCTGGGCCATGTCTGGCTGATCATTCTCTATTATGGGGGCTGCTGTTGAGCTGAAGGAAAACTGTATTTCTAATGAACTAAATTGTGGATTAGACACAGTAGAAAGGATCATGCTGGTTTGAAAAAAAAAAAGTATTATACACATATACATACTGTATACATGTGTGGGTGCGTGCGCGCGTGCGCGCGTGCGCGCGTGCGCGCGTGCGTGTGGCACAACTCAAAAGATCACTGTTAAGTAAAATGTTCTACTTGATTTAGTGAACGCATTTCAATAGAACAACGAAAAACAAAATCCAAAATGGGCCGTTTATAAAGATTAGGAAGAAAACAATATTATCTTATCAATATTATTAATGTTGAAATTCTGCTTTATCCCACTTTAGGTCAGTACTCTAGGAAACAACAAAACCTTTTTTCCATCCAGGCGGAACAATTCATTGCAACAATCCCACAAAATAACTGACAGAAACAGTTTCAAGTTATTTTTTTCTCCATAAAGTACCATCTACTGTATTAAGTCAAGGGGGTTACATGTTCATGTCTGGAATGTATTAGACACGTTTTCATGTTCATCGGGATGAGGTGGGGTGTTCAACTAAATATGTTTAAACAGGGTTTTAGAGTAGTGTTTCCCAAACAATGGGCCAGGACCCATTGTTGGCTCGCGGACCAATGTTTATGGGTCGCAAGTACATATGCCCTTTTTTACATTTAAAAAATATATATTTCAAAACATAAAAAATAAATCTTAACCTTTTTTTCATGAGAAAAAAATGCAGTTTAATAGTGAAAATAGCAGATCTACAAGCTCACTATACATGTGATGCCATGCGTTGTGAGCTTGTATCGGCTATTTTCACAATTTTAAATAGGGTCTAAATGGTAAATTTCTATTTTTTTCGGTCTCGAGCAAAAGTTGGGAACCCCTGGTTTAGAGGGTTACAAAATTAACAGCTCCTCACTAATTTAAATCAAGGGCATTATTGAGTGTTTTAGAAGTAGGGATAATTAAAGAAGCAAAATCCAATTAAAGTCATGTAAGTTGAATAATTTCAATTAAACAAATGCAATTAATGTATTGATCGAAATTCACTGTTGATATTTTATGCGTATCAGAATATGACCTTTGCATTTCGAACGATGCCCCAAGCCAACTTCCACAATGCAAGGAGGAGGTAAACATCATTAAAATGCATTCTTTAATAAAAAAATCAATCACATTAATCTATCACAATAGGGCATTTATTGCCTGGTCTTGAACTTTTACACGTTAAGGAAGTAATACTTTGGGTCACCTCAATCCACTGCACGTGGCTAGTAAATTGGTAGGTCTGATATTGTGTAGAAACATAGGGCCCTATTTTGGGGCGTCAGGCTTCTGGTATTTTGTTATTAAAGGAGGAGTTCACCCAAAAAATTACTTATTTTCTATCAATTACACACCCCATGAAGCCTTGATTTCATGGATTTATTTTTGTTTTTGTGGCATTCCTTATGATTCCTAAGACAATAAGACAATTCGACAATTTGATGACCGTGTGTATTTCCGGTAGGAGACACAAATAATCTACTTTGTGTCTCCTACCGGATACATTAGCCGGTAGGAGACGGGAATCAAATTATTAGCTTAGGAATGCGACAAAAACAAAAAATAATCCATGGATTCAAGGCTTCATAGGGTGTGCAATTGATAGACAATAAGTCATTTTTTGGGTGAACTCCTCCTTTAAAGACTGACAGAGTGGCGAGGTGGGTTGGATTAGGCTAAATAATGTCGCCTAACCTGTTCTCTCCATTTCCTTGTGATGTTATATTCTTCAAAAGGTGGGTCATCATTCATTCATAACATACTATTTAACTATATGGTATTCTCTTGTAATTTTCTAAGCACAAATGCAGTGGTCGATTACAGGGGGTATCTGGGAAAGGGGTAGCCTACTGTAATGAAGCCAAAAAAGTTTGAGAACCACTGTTCTACAGTAGGTTACGCAGAGTTTACCACTGAGTATGCTTTGAGTACACTAGACCAGTGGTTCTCAACCAGTGGTCCGGGGACCACCAGTGGTCCTTGGGGGGGTACCAGGGGGTCCCCAGCTAAATTAGTTAACACAGTGTCATACAATCGTTTTAACCACATAGCTTTGGCTATTTAAAAATAGCAGATCTACAAGCTCAAAGCACGGCACCGAGTTCCGCGCTTTGAGCTTGTAGATCTGCTATTTTTGAAAAATCTTGAAAATGTGTGCATATCTTTGAATATATATATGTTTTAAAGCGAACATGTTTTGCTCAAATCTTTGCTTCTTGGGGTCCCTGGCACAAAACATTTTCAGATGGGGGTCCGCGGCCAAATGTATATCAATTTAGGGGTCCTTGGCATGAAAGAGGTTGAAAACCACCGCACTAGACTAAAAAAGGTCCACGGTCAGTCCAATGGACTCTCCATCCATGTACTGTACTTTACGTGTCTGCCCCTTCTTTGAAACACTATCTATAAGCACCTTAAGACATGATTCAATGATGTCTGTCAATGAGCCAAGCAGAACCTGGTTGTGTGTGTAATCTATCTTGTTGACCAATCAGTAAGCCTTTTATGAAGGATAAACCAATATGGATATTTTGCCTTCAATGGTCTCTGCACGTTCATGTTGTCATGTGTGAGTATATTTACTACCTTGAGGGATGAATACTAAAGTGAAACAGACAAGCTTAACACAGCAAATTTGTGTGATGTTGGAGATGTCTATCTGGGTGTGCCTCCGCTATAACAAAAGTGTTTGACCTGGTCCAAGCAGACAGGAGGCAGACAGCTTAAATCCTCCTTGACCCTGAAATTGCAGCGTGCTGTTGATTTGCAAACAACATCCCCCCTGCTGCATCACTCCTCCACACGGGTATTTTGAGGACAGCAAGTCCCTAAAATACCAAGGCAGGGAAAACATGCCACTTTGTCTCCGGAAATTGTCAATTCACTCATTCCCTGCACACCTCGTGCCAACCTTCCAGTCTCAAAATAGGAACTAGTGTTTCCACATATGTGTTAAGGTTTGTTGTAATTCAATATCATGGGTCTTTTACACTCAAGCGCGTCTCTGTTGCTGGAAACCGCTTAGGCTCTTGTTTCCCCCATTCCTTTGGTTTCCTTTTATGCAAAGTTGACTCGCCTCCCCTCAGCTCATGTGCTTGCCTTGTCACGGCCGACTCATTCAATTATCTGACTCACCAAGCCACTCAATGTCCAACTGTGTTCAAGGCCGCATGTGGCCCATCACTCACAACAGGCACTGGGCGATATGAGTCCACATGGCTGTAGCAAAGTCTATATACAGTTTGTAAGACAATGAATCAGCGCTCTGAATAGTTCTGTTCACAGCTCCACTAGCCCCTCTGTTTTCTACGATGTTGATCTACATAAACAGGCATCTGTCTCTGCTAAAAATAGACCAATAATATGGTTACACATGCTCCATTCCACTCCCCTGTACAAAGAAAACACAAAATGCTCATGTAAAAAACATACACACATACATCAGCAACATATACAGACTTGCAAATTAACAACTTCAGAATATTTAAGCAGTGCCCATTGGGCATACTCGGGAAAGATGCTAGAAGAGAACCATGCAAGCTGGAAATGCTCGCCCCACTCGGTTATTCAATCAATACCTGTTGTCACAGTACCCGTCTGTCTGTCTGTCTGTCTGTCTGTCTGACTGTCTGTCTGCCTGCCTGTCTGTCTGTCTGTCTCCCTTTTATGCCCATATATGGAGTTCTGTGTCATGACTATGACGTCAGTACTATAACGTCATATTACTAACATCAGGGTACTCCATATATGGGGATTTGCTGATTTTATCGAGGTAAAACATTACATAAGTAATTCATAACCACACACATTTCTAATTGTGTTGACTTAAACCCTATACTTAGTTGACTGAGGTCCCCAAAGGATCTACACTTAGCCCGCTGTATTTTCTCTTCAAACAATATTTCTTAGCCGAAAATAGCTGATCTAAAACCACATAATGCTTCATATTGTGACATTTTGTGAGCTTGAAGATGTGCTATTTGTGCTGAATTTTCGCCCTAGAATAGGGACGCTAGGGTTCATGTGATTCATACATTCTTTATGTGCAATTATTACCCCTTTATTAGGATAACTTAACCCAAAAGTTTAAATCAAATTACTTAAATATTCTTTGCACTTACAATAAGCAAGGAATCAAAATACATAGTAGATAAAGTAATATAAAAGAGGTTACTATGACATTTACTTTGAACATAGAGTAGCAAAGTACGTCAACTTTATTTATAAAGCACCTTTGAAAACATACAGTAGTTACAAGTCATAATATTAAAACTTATATTAAAACCTACACAGAGCGCAAAACAAAACAAAAGTACTTATTTGTTTTTAATCAATTCTACTTATAGTCTAATGTTTCATCGTTCGCCCAGTTTGAGGTTAGATGTTACATACTGTGAACATTGTCTTGATGCTGGCAATTTCATGCATGCTATAATTAAGCTCATGGAAGTTTTTTGTATTTATTTTCTTTTTTTCATGATGTACCATGTGATCTGATTTACTGTATTGTACAGTATTTAGTTTTCTTTGAGTTATCAGTTCGGATGAGTGCTGGAGTTGATTGGCTAATCAAGCAAAGAGACCAGCTGCTTCAGATCTGCTTATAAGGAGCTGATGGGTAATTGGACCGTACCATGTTCTCTTTGCCTATGGGGAGGGGCAGGGGTTTATTAGTTTGAATTTATTATTAGGATTGAATAATTATATTTTTTCAGTTGCATTGTAATTTCCTTTGTTAATAGTTAGTGCTGTATGTGTTATGTTGTTGTTATTTGTTGCGGTTGTGAGCTTGTAGATCGGCTTTTTTTCAAAAAGACAACATATAAATATACACATTGCTTTAACATTGGACACCATACGCCCAACGTTTACTTCTATTGGCTCTAGCCTTTGATTGCCTTTTAATAAAACCACATTTGATAGACATAAGTATCACCTACATGTTACTGATTAGAGAGAATTTCATATTTTTGTAATCAGTTCATTATTTCCTGCGTAATAAAACTGAAGTGTGTAATTTGGAGAGCATTGCATTACAAATTGTGCGTCGCGCAGGTTCTGAATTGGCACAGGTTCTGAATTGGCACAGGTTCTGAATTGGCATCCAGGGAGTGTGTGCGCACAGGTTCACTGTGATCAAGCCAGCGGTGCCGGAGATTAGCTGTTCACAGGTGGACGGACACGGACACGTGGACACACAGACGGACGGACGGACGGACGGACGGACGGACAAGGTGCAAAACATACTCTCTTGCCATGCCTTTCGGCCTGGCGGAGACAAAAAAAGGACATTATTTTAAAGAAACACTAGTCCCCCTGTGACACCAGGATTATGTAAGATATCGATCAGGACTCTTCATTCTTATGGGATCATATTAGACACGTGTAGAGAGTGATATCTATGTACTTGGTGAAAAAGGTTCAATGAATAAAAAAGTCACCCACAGAGTGGCTGTAGTTTTTCTACACCCCTTTTCTTTGAAGAGATTTTTATTATTTTCTTTCATTTTATTAATGCTCACCCTTGGCTGCTTTGCTCATAAGGATGATCTATGACCAACAGGCTAGCTTGATGAAACACCAGATCGTCTGCCACTGCCTGTAATTAACATGAGCAGGTACACACAGAAACCCCACAGATCTGACAGTATTCCCCTTGAATGGGTTGAGAGGGCCCAGGGACACCATTACCCTAACTGATGAGGCCCATTTCTCATTCCAGGCCAGTCACTTCACAGCCATTAGTGTGTGCATTATCGACCTGTGGAGGGGTCTCTGTGCTCTCGGGGAAACACCTGCAGGTCAAATCACACCCACCTCCACTCCCCCTACACGGCAGCCCTCCTCTAACCCTCATCAGCAGGCATGAGATCAGGGAGAGAGAATAAGAATCTCAAAATTGGGAGGAGGAGGAGCAGAGAGAGAGAGAGAGAGAGAGAGAGAGAGAGAGAGAGAGAGAGCGAGAGAGAGAGAGAGAGAGAGAGCGAGCAAGAGAGAGCGAGAGAGAGAGAGAGAGAGAGAGAGAGAGAGAGAGAGAGAGAGAGAGAGAGAGAGAGAGAGAGAGAGAGCGAGCGAGAGAGAGAGAGAGAGCGAGAGAGAGAGAGAGAGAGAGAGAGAGAGAGAGAGAGAGCGAGCAAGAGAGAGCAAGAGAGAGAGAGAGAGAGAGAGAGAGAGAGAGAGAGAGAGAGAGAGAGAGAGAGCGAGCAAGAGAGAGCAAGAGATAGAGAGAGAGAGAGGGCGAGAGAGAGCGAGCGAGAGAGAGAGAGATAGAGAGACAGAGAGAGAGAGAGAGAGAGAGAGAGAGCGAGAGAGAGAGAGAGAGAGATGCACAGACAGAGACAGTGTGAGACGGGTGAAAATAATATACTGTATATGTGTGTGCGTGTGCGTTCGCGCTCACGCACGCTCAAGTGTGCATGTGCGTTTGTAATAAGGACTGTCAAATGCATATATTCTTAAGAAATTGTGTTAACATAGCCTGGAATCCAGACTGATTCGCTCCGTTCAGCTGACTTTTTTCTTTCTTTTCTTTTTTCACTTCACTTCTCAGTCTGGCCATCTTCCTACAGTATATGGGGCGATCTCGGACACCCAGGTGCTGATTGGTCTGTGGGCGGGGGCGGGACCAGAGCCTTCCAATGTAAAATTCGAGCCACTTCCTTTCGTACTGTGATTTGTTGAGCACTATCCATCAGCAATGACGGGCCTGCGTAACAGGTGACGTTCGGAAACGGAGAAAGTTCTGGAGAAGGCCATATTAAAAAGCAAAGTGAAAAAAAGGTCAGCTGAATCGAGCGAATCAGTCTGGATTCCAGGCTATAAAAACATAATTAATAAAAACAATACAGAAATACATGCTGCATGCTTCAATACCGGGGGCCAAGCAATGTGCATAATACGCCACAGTGACAGAATGCAGTCAGTCTGCTTCAGGTTTGAGGAAAAAAATGGGTATGGTCATTACGGTTAAAAAATTCAGCTCTTGCGCAGGAGACCAGGGTTCAAATCTGGGGCAGAACAAGAACGTTACATAGTCAGGGGTGCACAACTGGTGCGCAGGTGCGCATGAGTCCGCAAAATGCATGCTGCACGGCACATCAGACGAAGGGAAGCGCACTCGCGTACCAACAGCTGGGACCGCTGGGACAGGAATTTACTTCCTGAAGCCACACTCACACAATCACGCAAAAGCATGTGTCGGCCCCATACACAGCCATTAGGCGGAGGGGGAGGGGACGCATGCTGCACGTGATTGTGTGAGTGTGGCCGCAAATCCTGACACACAGACACAGTCAGTCGCACGCAGCACGCTGCTGGCTGTGTTACAGGCACTCGTCACCGATGATGGACGCACCATGATGGTGCAAAATATGCCGTGAACGTCCCAATCTGTCGGAGAAAAGCAGCGCAGCACAGGGCACCAACCTTGGGGGGGGCACCAACCCACCAAACGGTGTGGAAAAAAAAGAAAACGGCGAAAAACGGTGGAATTTAGAAGCAGGGCGCTACAACAACGCGCCGTTGAAGCGTCCTTTTCCTTCCCCCCCCAGGTCCCGGTGCTCTTCTGAGTACTAGACCAAAAACGTTATGTGCACCCCTGTACATAGTGCAGCTTTAAGCAACTTCTTCGCCATCAGGATATAATTTCCCTTACACAAGGAAGGGTAGCCAGAAAGCCCCAAAAGAGAGAGGGCCACTTACTGTAGAGTCCTCTAGTGAATTCACACCTCTTTCCACTTCATATTGGCTGAGGCAGACTGTTGAGGCTGAGAGGGTGACTAGATGTCATTTAACATGCATTGCCCTCTGTGCACACAGTCAAATCATCTCCTCTGCTGTGGACTCATCTCTTTCTCCATTGACATTCTAACTGACAAGTGACCTAAAAATTCACCTTGGAATCGCCTTGTTTAAACAAATGCCAAGGATGCCATTCGTTGCTCGAAAAACGCCTGGCAAGCGGCAAAACTTTCAACAACTCCAGATTTGTCTCAGCATCGCCTGACAAACAGATAGACAGACAGATATACAGTAGATGACTGTATCATGCCAAAATGCCTTCATACAATTAATCATAAATTAATCCTTGTACTATTTGGTACCAAAAGGAGCACAAGACATATGTTAGTCCTTGTCCCGGACATAATATCTATTCTCCGTGTGAACAGATCAAAGCATTAATGCAAGACAGGTACGAGGCTTGAATGGAATCTGGAGTCTGGAATGTTAATAGGATTAGCATTACTTAATCATATTAACATTCCAGACTCGTGCAGAGTGGCTTGCTAATGGTTTGGTGCTATGGGTTGGACGGCTGGATGGGAGTCATCTTATTTAGCAGGATCGAGGCGAAGGCATTCATCAGAGCATTGATATCATCACACGTTATATGAACAGCTGCATATATTTTTCATAGGGTTGACATTGTAGGGAGATGTGAGTGTGGAGCCACATAAATCAAACTGACAATAGAATGGATCTGAAAGGGATCATGGTTAGACAAAGGATGCTAGCCTGCATATTCTACCCCCCTCCCCCCCACCCACCCACACACACACACACACACACTTGCCCCCTGACATATCTTCACACACAAGCATGTGCATGCACACACACACACACACACACACACACACGCGCGCGCACACACGCACACACGCACACGCACACGCACACGCACACGCACACACTCTCCTCCCTTATAGCTAAATGCTAATATTCAGCCATGGTTCATTTATCCAATACTCTATTCCATGAATCACACTGACTGTAGAATCTGTGACTGGTGTTTGCCAATCATGACATAGGAATACATGTTTTATGACCTTACATTGTGAGCAAAAACATACAATTATCATTTGAAGTTTAGGGTTAATGTCACTAAAGATTAGAGTGATCAGTAGCTGCGGTTTCCCTGTCTGCACCATCTGCACTGGTCTTTTGGCAAAGGGCTGTTACTGAGCAGACCACCACAATGAGATCAGCATCCGTGACATCACCAAACCTCTCAACAAATGAAATTCATTCAAAGTAAGAAGGGAAAGTTTCAAGGGCATAATATTTTCTCTCTCTCTTTCTCTTTCTTATTTCTTTTTTTTTTTTTTGGGGGGGGGGGGGGGATTTATGATGGTGCTGTGCTGAATATCCTTTCCTTAGCTTAACCAGGATGAGTGGTTTGTAATGTGAAAGATCCTCATGTAATAAGCACTAAATGGAGCTTAAGAAGGGCCACAAAGAGGATACAAAAAAAAAATTCCAAGGTGCGACATCAAAACTTCTTTGAAGTACGCTTCACATTATTACATAACATGAGAATAACAAGGCATTTTTCTTTTTCCCTTTCTTTAAACGCAGACACCAAACAAAACAAAAAACACAACACAATCAACAAAACATAAAAACCAAAAGCAAAACAAAATAAAACTAATCTAATCTAAATACCCCTAGAAGCCCACAACATCACTGAACAAATAGAGCTTCAGCTAAAAAGAAAAATCCTCCATACCACACACCATCCAGTAAGTCATGGTCTTTCAGAGCCGGAAACTCCTTCCGACCCCAACTCGATCCGCAGACAGATAGTATAAAACAACAAAAAGAACGCTTTTTGAAACACTTCCGGTGAAAACAAATGGAATTCTGGGTAATGCAGGAATCCACTAAAGCAGAGGTTGCTAAAAATCGTTATTTTTGGACTTACCAAGTATGGCTTTAAGAAAAAGTATCAATACTGCAATTTAGTAGTAGTAAAAGTCCGGATTTCAACATTTATTAGAGTAAAAGTACAAAAGTATTGGTATAAAAATGTAATTAAAGTACCAAAAGTAAAACTACTCCTACTCAAAATAAGTCAAATCGCGAGACATTATGAGTACTTTTACTCACAATCTACATCGCAGCGCATTGTAGATCGGCTATTTTCAAATGGCCGAATAGCAGCATTTTCGAGCAGCTACAAGCTCACAGAGCTTGT
Source organism: Gymnoscopelus microlampas (assembly GCF_963454915.1). NCBI lineage: Eukaryota > Metazoa > Chordata > Actinopteri > Myctophiformes > Myctophidae > Gymnoscopelus > Gymnoscopelus microlampas. Next base: position 19,288,411 of record NC_139962.1, read on the forward strand.
AGATGCTTTTCCCTCAGTGTTAGCTTTGCTGTTAGTTAGCTATTTCCCGTGGAGAGTAAGTGGTAGCATTGTGCATTTTCAGCATAGTTCCCCCAATGCAGGTACATTTCAAAGCTGTGTGTGATGCCAGCTATAGTACCAGCATCTTATAGCCTGGGAATGTACAGTATTGTTTCAAGGGATTATTTCACCCCTCGAATGCTCATCAACACTCAGCTCCTCTGCAATGGGAATTGTATTCAATGATGAAACTAAATGAGCAAGTCTTATAAATCAAAGTCAGCCTCTTCTCTGTCTGGTTCATTGCTGTCGTTGAAATGCAGGGATCATCGGATGGCTCCCCATCTTGTCAAAGGCAACGTGTCTGCTACTTGAGCAACTCCGCTGGATGAGAACCAAAACATTGAGTTCCTGGCAGTCCAAACAAGGACGTGTAAAGGACACAAGAAGGAACTGCTCTGGCTATAAAGTGGCTTGTTGAGATCACACTGTAGCACATACAGATTTGTCTGATCCAGTTATGTGGACTATACCTTTAGAAAAGAGCTGAAAGAAGTGGACCAGTCGTGTCAAAATATCAGAGCATGCTGCAATACTACAGTATGTTGCCATTCAGCAAAATGTGCCGTTAAATCTGAATGTTAAAATAGTCAATTTTTACACTCTGTGAGTTGCTGCCATGGCTTATTACCAGCAAAGTACCTGAGCAGCGTCCTCAAGTGACTTACTATCTGGAGATACTATAGGTCCTAAATCACGTCTGCTTCATCTGCATTATCAGATTCAGTTGCCTCAAAAGAGAAACTTTTTTTTTGACCAAGAATGAAAAAGATAAAATAAATCAATACCGTGATAGAGAGAGAGGGACTACAGGTTTGTAACAACCATGCCCTTTCTTGCCTAGATGTTATTGTATATGCTTCACCGTCTCTCAAAACTGATTGTGGGATCAATGCCTTTTCACTTTCACTGCCCTCAGGCCCAGTGTGTTAATTATGAGAAGGTATGAACCTCTTGTTGGCCTTCAACAAAACAATCCTACTGCACAAGAACAATGAACGATGCATCTTTTCTGTAAAACCTGGACACGGACACGGATGGACGTGTCTAGTCTTGACGTGTCTAGTCTTGACCCTTACCTTGTGCGAATTGCATGAATGCCTGCAATTGGCTAGTATATTATGTACATCCCATAAGCCGGGGGAACAGGAGGAGCATCGTAAAGGGTTGATTAGTAGTGGGGCGCTTATCTCATAGCCTGGAGGGACAATTCTGCACCCTTATTAATTAGAAGTAGTTATTGGTGATAGATTTAAAACAATATTTGAGAATTGTAGGACGTCCGCCAGATTACTCAAATATTTCCCCCCCTTCAGCCAAACAATCTCAATAGATTTCACATCAAGGACATGCCATGGAAATATTTTTCTTCCAATATATGCTGTTAGTACATTTCCGGAAACGATGCAATGTCATTCACGGTCTATTGAGCAGAGATAGGGATGAAGAGTGGGCATCTAGGCAGAGTGAAAATAGATGCAATTTTGCTTCCTGCAGCAAGCGAGAGAAATGGGCAGAAAGAAAGAAAGAAAGAAAGAAAGAAAGAAAGAAAGAAAGAAAGAAAGAAAAGAAAGATAAGAAAAATAGATTAATCTTCTCTAGTCCAATCTCCAGAAAAAACAGATTTGGTGCAGAGGTCATTATTTAGTCTTGTGATCTGGATAGCCAGCAGTGCTGCAGGGGCCTAATGAAAAGTGCCTTAAACCCTGTCCCCTTGCGTCACTTTTCGTTAGACAATATGATGGATGGTCCATTTTACAGCCTATTTCATCCGCTGTGCTGTTCTAAACTGTATTTTCAGGGTGCTTTTACTTGAAACATCCATTTTTGTGTGACATGGTTATTCATCAGAGAGGTGGCGCCAAGGCTTCTTAGGGAAGTGAGGGAGTCATGAAAACACTATCAACCCCCCTCCCTCTCTCTCTCTCTGTTATCTCATCTCCCTAAAAAGTCAAACCCCCACCCCCTGTTCATCAACCTAACCCCCGAGACAAACGCTGCTACATGCACACACATTCCCATTCTAATTTATACAGCTGAGTCACCCGTCCAAAACACATTTCAGACTGTTATTTTCAACACAGTCATTTGACC